>NC_000076.6:7585542-7885542 GCF_000001635.26 Mus musculus | reverse complement strand
TTTATAATCTGCTGAGGAAGTAATGGGGGAAATTCAGCAAGCACGCTTGGGAGTGGGCACGGCAGTTAAGGCTAAGATGGCCACTGGGGTTTTTGTTTGAGGGGTTTGTTTTTACTTTTTTGTTTTTGGCTTTTTTCATCGATTATTACAAATACAATATGGTTAGAACTCCATTTTTCCCATGCAGAGACAGAAATTTACTTAGTTTGTTGCGCACTTATTTAGTTCCCCTTCTTTAGGCCAGGATATTTAGAGACATAAAAATATCTTGGCCTAAAACTTTCTGGAATTCACCCAAGATAAATTGTTAGATATAAGCAAAGTAACTCATATTTTATGTCCTCTGATGCTATTGCCAAAGTACTTAGTAACAAGCAAGCTTCCTTGTTACTAGATATCCACCTTCCCAGCTCCTCATTAGCAAGAATGTAGCAAAAAACAAACCCCAAACCACCATTAGCACAGCACCAGTACACAAGAAAAAAAAATTTAAATTTAGTTTTAAAAAATTGTGTATATCAGTTTCTTGACCAGGGGAGTCCTCCCAGCCTGGCTGCTGTGCTCCCTGAAGACTCCTCCCTACAAGCCTGCACAGCTCCTTCAAATTCCAGCCCCAACTCTCTTGTTCTCCCTGCCTCACTCACTCTGTTTCCAACTGTCTTGACGGAATGGGCTTGGTATCACCCAAAGAAGAAACCCCTTTAGAGAACGGAGGCCTGGATGAAGCTGGCGAGCGGCCCCAAGCTGTACAACAGGGTTGCTTCATTTCTTGATTGAGACAAAACACAAATCCCCTTTGTTAGGTTCATTTGACATTTATTTATTTGTTGCATGGCACAGTGTGTGTGGAAGCCAAAGATTCATGAGTTGGTTCTCGCCTTCTACCATTTGAATTTTGAGGATGAAAATCAGGTCTTCCAGCTTGGTGGCTCACACCTTGCGAATGGAAGCCATCTTGCTGTCTGTAGTATTTCTTTCATATTCAAATGCATGGATTTTTTTTTGTTTTGTTTTAGGAAAGAAATGGTAGGAATGTAAATGTGTGCTGTGTGTGTGTGTGTGTGTGTGTGTGTGCGCGCGCGCGCGCGCGTGCGCGTGTACCTGTAGATACACAGATGGGGAAGGCGTAATTTCCCTTAGGAAAGGAGCAGGAAACTGACTAGGAGTGGTTGATCCTGATACCCAATACATGACAGAAAGGCCTGAGGCGCCTTCTCAATGACAAGGCCAGTGTCTGCATCAGTGACTTTTTATATTTCTCTGGGAAATCTACAGTATTGAGTTATAGTTCCCAAGACAGAAAAACAAACCATAAAGAGGAGACAAGATTAGTCTCAACAATGATGAACTGAGCTCTGGAATCCAAGATTTAGTCAAACAAAAATCAATGTATGAGCAATAAACAGTGAAAGCATATGAAGGAAAAAAAAACATGTTTATAATAATGATATGAACGATAGTAATGAAAAACTGCAAGGCATCCAAGAGTAGTTCAATTACAATGTGTATCAATATCTGTTTAGAGAAAATTATAATTATTACTGAACTCAAGCGTGAGCGATATTAAGATTCCATTCAAGCACATAACTATATTCTCTGGAGTTTTCTATATGCTTAAAGTTTGAGTTAGGATATAAAATGAAAATGAATTTAATTTGCCTTTCTAGTTATCCATGGTATCCGTGCTGTTATTATATCTGATAAGTGGTAAATGTGCCTTTACTTACCATGTTCTATCATCAACTGTTGTCCGATCAAGTGTTCCCTGGAGCCAAGGTTGCAGAAAGTGTGGCACCCAGGTAAACGAGCCATGCTGCAACAGCGACACCTAGTGGTCACAATAGTGACATTCCACCTCCTTGCCCCAGCCATAACTGTAGAGGCTAGGAGAAATGGTCTTTTCATATGATCTTTTTGAATTGTAAGTTTTCTAATACATATGTAGTAGTTTCTCGTTAACATTTTGTCAGGAACTAAGAATATTGAGCATCTTTTCAAATGCATGGCCACACACAGAGTTTTACCTTTTTGTTTTGTTTACTACGATGGGCGGGAACTGCATGCCACCACCTGCTTGCGGAGATGGAAAGACAATTTTAAGGAGTCAATATCTCCTTCCACTTTTATGTGTGTTCCGGGTACTGAACTCAGGTCACCCGGCTTCCACGGCAAGGGCCTTTTACCTGATGAGCAATCCCACCAGCTTCATATCTTTTTAAAAGCTTTTTGTTATTGTGTATATATGTGTGCCTGTGTGGGTTTACACATCACAGGGCATTGGAAACCCAGAACCTTGAGTTATAGGCAGATGTGGGTCACCTGACAGTGCGGGGACTGAACTCCGGTGCCTTGCAAGAGCAGCAAGGGCTCCTAACCACTGAGCGATCTCCCTTCAGTATTTTCTTAAATAAAGCTATGTATCCATGTTTTCATTAGTTTAGTGGTTGGTTTCTAGGGGTTCTCGGTGTATTCTGTACATGTGTCCTCTTACGAATACAGAGGATAAAAAATTTTCCCATTTGTGGCTTGACTTGTTCTCTCCACACTGCCTTCCAGAGAGCAGGTCAGGTTACCACATTTTGTGTGCTAGATCATGCTGTTGGTACTGTGACTTAAAGTCTTTAACTCATGGTCTCATCTTGGGCCATTCTTTCTGTTTAAATGATGCCATTTTAGTATAATATTAAATTGTTGCTATGGTACAGGCTGTAGCTGTACCTTCATCATTTGAGCACAATATTGCTTTTTTTAGATCTCATTTTTTATTAAACTAATAAAATTTATTTTAAAATATACAACTCAGTATTGACATTTTAAGTCATCAAAATAATTTATAATAGTTAAATACCTCTTAAATATAAATGATATCTTCTGAAGCTAAAAGTAGTATGCACTCAACGAGTTTTTAAAATCTATTTGGAATATAAAACATGATAGTAGAAAAAAATCTCTTATGAAGTCCTCTAAGGAAGGAAATTTTGGAGCCAGTCCCACAACACCCAGAGGAAGCTCCATTCCCAGAATCATAGGATCAGAGGTGAGGAGAACACAACATCTGCCCAACACCAGGAGTAACTGGGAGCAGCAGGACTCAGGCGCCCAGGAACTCCACCCCACCAGAGACACAGATCCTTCCAGTCTGGGCTGGTGCCCTCAGCAGACCTTAAGTGCAAACTCTGAAGCCAGTCCCACAACAACCAGAGGAAGCTCCACTCCCAGGCACTCTAACACACCCAGGTCCACAGAATGACAGGATCATGGGATTCCAGGAGCTTGGTCCCACCAAGATCTCAGGGTCCTAGAGGCAGCTTTACTCCCAGGAGCTCTGACAAGCCCAGGATCTCAGGATCACAGGATCCCAGACTCACAGGATCACAGAGACAGCTGAACTCTGAGGAGTTCTGACACAACCAGGATCACAGGCAGGACAGGTTCCAGTCAGATATAGCCACGGCAGGTAGCACTAGAGATAGCCAGATGGTGAGGCAAGCGTAAGAACATAAGCAACAGAAACCAAGGTTACTTGGCATCATCAGAATACAATTCCCTCACGATAGCAAGTCCTGGATACACCATCACACCGGAAAAGCAAGATTCTAATTGAAAATCACTTCTCATGGTGGTGATAGAGGACTTAAAGAGGGACATAAATAACTCCCTTAAAGAAATGCAGGAGAACACACGTAAACACCTAGAAGCCCTTAAAGAGGAAACACAAAAAATTCCTTAAAGAATTACAGGAAAACACAATCAAACAAACAGGTGAAGTAAATGAACAAAACCATCCAAGATCTAAAATGGAAATAGAAACAATAAAGAAATCACAAAGGGAGACAACTCTGGAGATAGAAAACCTAGGAAAGAGATCAGAAGTCATAGACAGAACAAACACCAACAGAATACAAAAGATAGAAGAGAGAAACTCAGGTGCAGAAGATACCATAGGAAACATTAACACTACAGGAAAAGAATATGCAAAAAGCTCCTAACCCAAAACATCCACAAAATCCAGGACACAATGAGAAGAAACCTAAGGATAATAGGTATAGAAGAGAGTGAAGATTCCCAACTCAAAGGACAGGTAAATATCTTCAACAAAATTATAGAAGAAAACTTCCCTCACCTAAAGAAAGAGATGTCCATGAACATACAAGCAGCCTACAGAACTCCAAATAGTTTGGGCCAGAAAAGAAATTCCTTCCATCACATAACAGTCAAAACATCAAATGCACAAAACAAAGAAAGAATATTAAAAGCAATAAGGGAATAAGGTCAAGTAACATATAAAGGCAGGCCTATCAGAATTACACCAGACTTCTCATCAGAGACTGTGAAAGCTAGAAGATCCTGGGCAGATGTTATACAGACCCTAAGAAAACACAAATGCCAGCCCAGACTACTACTATATCTAGCAAAATTCTCAATTACCATAAACAGAGAAACCAAGATATTCTATGACAAAAACAAATTTACATAATATCTTTCCACAAATCCAGCCCTACAAAGGATAATAGGTGGAAAACACCAATACAAGGAGGGAAACTGCGCCCTAGAACAAGCAAGAAAGTAATATTTCAACAACCCCAAAAGAAGATAGCCACACAAACAAAATTCCACCTCTAACACAAAAATAACATGAGGTAACAATCGATTTTCTTTAATATCTTTTAACATCAATGGATCCAATTCCCCAATAAAAAGACATAGACTAACCGACTGGATATACAAACAGGACCCAGCATTATACTGCATACAGGAAATGCACCTCAGTGTCAAAGACAGACGCTACCTCAGAGTAAAGGGCTGGAAAACAATTTTCCAAGGAAATGGTCCTAAGAAAGAAGCTGGAGTAGTCATTCTAATATCGAATAAAATCAACTCTCAACTAAAGGGTATTAAAAAAGATAAGGAAAGACACTTAATACTGGTAAAGGAAAAATTTACCAAGATGAACTCTCAATTCTGAACATCTATGCTCCAAATGCAAGGGCAACCACATTCATAAAAGAAACTTTTCTAAAGCTCAAAGCACAATCTCACCCTACACAATAATAGTTGGAGACTTCGACACCCCACTCACATCAATGGACAGGTCATGGAAACAGAAACTAAACAGAGACATAGTGAAACTAACAGAAGTTATGAACCAAATGGATCTAACATATATTTTTAGAACACTTCATCCTAAATCAAAAGAATATACCTTCTTCTCAGAACCTCACGGTACCTTCTCCAAAACTGACCATATAATCAGTCACAAAGCAGGCCTCAACAGATACAAGAAGACTGAAATAATCCCATGCATTCTATCAGATCACCACGGACTAAGGCTGGTCTTCAATAGCAACGAAAACAACAGAAAGCCCACATATACACGGAAGCTGAACAACACCCTACTCAACGATAACTTGGTCAAGGAAAAAATAAAGAAAAAATTGAAGGCTTTTTAGAATTTAGTGAAAATGAGGACACACCATACCAAAACTTATGGGACACAATGAAAACAGTGGTAGAAGGAAAACTCATAGCTCTGAGTGCCTCCAAAAAGAAACTGAAGAGAGTTTACACTAGCAGCTTGACAGCACACCTGAAAGCTCTAGAACAAAAAGAAGCAAATACATCCAAGAGGAATAGACAGCAGGTAATAATCAAAGCAAACAGAAACATAAAGAACTATTCAAAGAATCAACCAAACCAGGAGCTGGTTCTTTGAGAAAATCAACAACATAGATAAACCCTTAGCCAGACTAAGCAGAGGGCACAGAGACAGTATCCAAATTAACAAAATCAGAAATGAAAAATGAGACATAACAATGAAATATATCTTAAAATAACTATTCTGTTTTTTTACTATCAACAGTCGAAAATATTAAAATCATGTTCTACAAACATTAAAAAAAAACATAAATGAAAGGAAATTGTGATAGGCTCCTGATTAGACAGAAACCTTTCCATCTCCAAGGAAGAAGATGAAGCGTAACTGTGGCTTCATAGAATGAATTGGGTAGTGTTCCTTCTGTTTCTATTTTGTAGAATAATTTGAAGAGTATTGGTATTAGGTCTTCTTTGAAAGTCTGATAGAATTCTGCACTAAACCCATCTGGTCCTGGACTTTTTTTGGTTGGGAGACTTTTAATGACTGCTTCTATTTCTTTAGGAGTTATGGGACTGTTTAGATCGTTTATCTAATGGTATCTGGCTAGAAATTTGTCCATTTCATCCACATTTTCCAGTTTTGTTGAAGTTTCCAGCTTTTGTAGTGGGATTTGATGGTTTTTTTTTTTCTCGGTTTCTGTTGTTATATCTCACTTTTCATTTCTGATTTTGTTAATTTGGATACTGTCTCTGTGACCTCTGGTTAGTCTGGCTAAGAATTTAAAGAACCACCTCCTGGTTTTATTGATTCTTTGGATAGTTCTTTTTGTTTCTACTTGGTTGATTTCAGCCCTGAGTTTGATTGTTTCCTGCTGTCTACTCCTCTTGAAAGTATTTGCTTCTTTTTGTTCTAGAGCTTTCAGCTGTGCTGTCAAACTGTTAGTGTGTGCTCTCTCCAGTTTCTTTTTGGAGGCACTCAGAGCTATAAGTTTTCCTCTTAGCACTGGTTTCATTGTGTTCCATAAGTTTGGGTATGTTGTGCCTTTGTTTTCATTAAATTCTAAAGTCTTTAATATTTTTCTTTATTTCTTCCTTGACCAAGTTATCATTGAATAGGATGTTGTTCAGCTTCCATATATATGTGGGTTTTCTGTTGTTTTCGTTGCTATTGAAGACCAGCCTTAATTTGTAGTGATCTGATAGGAAGCATGGGATTATTTCAGTCTTCTTGTATCTGTTGAGACCTTTTTTGTGACCGATTATATGTTTTGGAGAAGTTTTGGAGAAGGTACCATGAGGTGCTGAGAAGAAGGTATATTCTTTTGCTTTAGGATGAAATGTTCTATAGATATCTATTAAATCCATTTGGTCCATAACTTCTATTAGTTTCAACATGTCTCTGTTTAGTTTCTGTTTCCATGGCCTGTCCATTGCTGAGAGTGGGGTGTTGAAGTCTCCCTCTATTATTGTGTGAGGTGCAATGTGTGCTTTGAGCTTTAGTAAAGTTTCTTTTATAAATGTGGGTGCCCTTGCATTTGGAGCATTGTTGTTCTGATGAGTATGAACTGTCCTTCCTTATCCTTTTTGATAACTGTTGGTTAAAAGTTGATTTTATTCTATATCAGAATGGCTACTCCAGCTTGTTTCTTGGGACTATTTGCTTGGAAAATTCTGTCTTTGACATTGAGGTGTGTTTCCTGTATGCAGCAAAATGCTGGGTCCTGTTTACATGTCCAGTCTCTTTTTCTATGTCTTTTTATTGGGGAATTGAGTCCATTGATGTTAAGAGATACTAAGGAATTGTGATTGTTACTTCCTGTTATTTTTTATGTTATTTTTATGATTATGTGGCTATCCTCTTTTGGGGTTGTTGAAAGATTACTTTCTTGCTTATTCTAGGGCATAGTTTCCCTCCTTGTGTTGGCATTTTCCATCTGTTATCCTTTTAGGGCTAGATTTGTAGAAAGATATTGTATAAATTTGTTTTTGTCATGGAATATCTTGGTTTCTCTGTTTATGGTAATTGAGAGTTTTGCTGGGTATAGTAAACTAGGCTGGCATTTATGTTCTCTTAGAGTCTGAATAGTATCTGCCCAGAATCTTCTAGCTTTCACAGTCTCTAGTGAGAAGTCTAGTGTAATTCTGATAGGTCTGCCTTTATATGTTACTTGACCTTATTCCCTTACTGCTTTTAATATTCTTTCTTTGTTTTGTGCATTTGATGTTTTGACTGTTATGTGATGGAAGGAATTTCTTTTCTGGCCCAAACTATTTGGAGTTCTGTAGGCTGCTTGTATGTTCATGGACATCTCTTTCTTTAGGTGAGGGAAGTTTTCTTCTATAATTTTGTTGAAGATATTTACCTGTCCTTTGAGTTGGGAATCTTCACTCTCTTCTATACCTATTATCCTTAGGTTTCTTCTTCTCATTGTGTCCTGGATTTTGTGGATGTTTTGGGTTAGGAGCTTTTTGCATTTTCTTTGACTGTAGTGTTAATGCTTTCTATGGTATCTTCTGCACCTGAGATTCTCTCTTATATCTCTTGTATTCTGTTGGTGACGCTTGCATCTATGACTTCTGATCTCTTTCCTAGGTTTTCTATCTCCAGAGTTGTCTCCCTTTGTGATTTCTTTATTGCTTCTATTTCCATTTTTAGATCTTGGATGGTTTTGTTCATTTACTTCACCTGTGTTGGTTGTGTTTTCCTATAATTCTTTAAGGGATTTTTGTGTTACCTCTTTAATGGCTTCAAGCTGTTTCTCCTGTATTTCTTTAAGGGAGTTATTTATGTCCCTCTTAAGGTCCTCTATCATCATCATGAGATGTCATTTTAAATCAGTATTGCTTTTCTGGTGTGTTGGGGTAACCAGGGCTTGCTGTGGTGGAAAAACTGGGTCCTGAAGATGCCAAGTAATGTTGGTTTCTGTTGTTTATGTTCTTGTTGTTGCCTCTCGACATCTAGTTGTCTTGCTATCTCTGACCATGGCTTGTCCCTCCTGCAAGCCTGTGTGTCAGTACTCCTGGGAGACCAGTTCTCTCCTGGAGGAATTTGGGTATGGCCCTGGAGGATCAGCTTGACAGTGCAGACAGAAACCAGAAGGATCCTGTCCCCAGATGTCCCTTGGTTTCTGTGTCCTGATGGCTCTGGGCAGGTCTCTCTTGGGCCAGGAATTTGAACAGAAGTGGTGGTCTTACCTGTGCTCACAGGCATGTCCGAAATCCTGGGAGACCAGCTCTCTCCCAGCGGTATTTGGGTATGGAACACTGTAACACACATTCAGCTCAGGAGGCAGGTCTCTTGGGCACTTATGAGCTTTTATAGCATTAGTTTTCACACTGAGTCCTATAATCCACTTTGATTAGATTTTTGGTCTTAATTTTTAAAAAAAATCATAATGACTGGACTTTAAAAAAGTAAAAGTAATAACTTTTTTTAATTTTTAAAAAACAACTGCAAATTAAAGCAGGTGAATTCATGTGGAATCTGATACTGCTCTGTCTCCTGGGCATTTTTACCTCTCATTCACCACACCAAGCTCCAGCTGAGGCTGGGGAAGGGATATGGAGTGGAAGAGGATGTCAATCCTCTACCTGGTCTCAGTATCAAATTAATAAATTGTCAGAACATTGTGGGACTGTGGGTGCTGGTTTGTACTTCTCACATCTGCTCATATGACATGAAAGTACTAAGTCATTGCAGGCTCTCTGCTGGCCTTAGAGGAGAGCACCGAGTCCAGCTGAGTCTCTCTGGGGCTGAATCGGGATGGTGAGTGTCACAGCTATAACCACCCAGAGCTGGGAGTCTGTCAAAGCAGGAACTCCTTTTATTGTATCAGTCTTTTTTTTATATAGGGTTGGGAAGGAGGTGGGCATTTTTTTGGTGAGGTGAGATGACATAGCGGGTGGGGAAGAGTGATGGAGGGTATGAGGTGAGATGATATGTGGGGTGGTGATCTCATGGGGCCTATAAGAAATTGACACATCAGCGGTAGCTAGGCAGAGGCAGGCTTAAGCAGGTTGGAAGTGAATGAGTTACTCCAGTATGGAAGTGAACAAGACAGGTCTCTAAACTCGAGCAAAGGCTCAGGCTTCCTCACTAGGCCTCAGTATCTGGCCAAATAAGGCCCAACAGTCATGCAGTCCCTTACAGGCCCAAAGAAGGAATCCTGGGGTTCCCCAGAGCCCCCTCTGACCCTCCCTAGTTTATAAACCAGTCCAGCTTTCCAGAGTGCCAGATACTCTTATAATCTATCAGTATAAATGGAAATTATTTAATAATAATAATAACAACCGTACACTCTGCTTACTCTCAGCCAGTCAGCAGTGAAGAGGCTGGTGCCTAAAAAGAGGGAGAAACCAGAGTGTAGGCTACAGGGTGCTGAAGACAGCAGCTCTGGGAGTCTCTTTGGGGGACTCTTCTGAGATGGGTCACAGGCCAAACACTAGGAGCCCTATCCTGGGTGTGAATTGATGATGAATACAAGAAATTGGGTCTCTTGGCTCTGAAGCTTATAAGCTCCTCTAATAAACAAGCAAAGAAAAACCTCCCAGGGAGCCTGGCAGAGCTTGGCCAATGTCAGAGCTCTACAACACCATAAACCACTGCATTTGCAGCAAACAGATTGTAAAGAATTATTTTGAAAACAACCTCCTCCCCAACCCCCAAAAGTCTTCCCTGGAGTTGAACCAACTCAAGGAACACTGGGAGGCAGAAAATGGCTTCCTGGAACATATCATGTAATACATCTCTTTTTCAAAGAATCTACTTTCCTACTTCACAATATATGGTCAACTCTTGCGCCGTTGAACAATATCATCTTAAGAATTTACCACATCGTGTTCATTGAATGAACTGTATTTTTGTTAAGTCTTCCAGCCCTCAGAGTCCTCAGTCAGTCAGCATCTCTCTCTGGTCGCCACAAATGGCTTGTGATGAATGCCCTTCTCTGAGAGTCTTCCAGGAGCTGAGTAAGAAGCGCCTTCCAATCTCTGCCCAGGAAGTGAAATGCTGTGGTGTGATTAGTTAGAGCCAATGTCACAAGGGGCTTCTGAACTCTGTTCTTTCTCGAACATTGCCTCCCCTGTCCTGACTGACCAGGAAGTTTGGGACACCAGCATAAGGCAGAATCTATACATTTTAAGTGTGTGTGGCTTGCTCAGTAAGTCTGGCCTAGCTACAAAGCAGTACCCAATAAAGAAAAGCAACCATTAGAAACAAAGCTATTGCAAGGGTGCCCTGAAGCAGTGTGGAAATGTGGGGATGAAAAGCTAAGAAAAGATAGCTTTGAAGGAGCCTGAGGAGATTCCAGTGCTGTTAGCTGAGGAATCATGGAGCATAGCTGAAGGAAGGGTGGGAGAGAGAGATGAAGTAAGGGAAGAGACCAAGGAAAGTGGGGGAGGAAAAGAGTCATGGTCAAGCAAAACATGGAGTCCAGAGGATTCACAAACAAGTGGTTTTGAGTGGAGCCAGACCGGGAGGAAATGAGAGATGGTGATAGTGGCAGTGAGAAAGGGGAGGGACAGCAAGAACAAAACCTCTGCCAAGAAAGCCTCGCTCCCTTGCTGTGTGGCCTCAGACTTGTGGAGAAATGCGACTCTGACTGCCTCTCAGCAACTGCCTAGCTGTGGAGACTGATGCAACTCACCATAGTCACACAAATACTATATTCTAGAGTCGTTCTGAATGCAGATAAAATCGGAATGATCATGAGTAAGTGATCCTATTGGAGCAATCGTCTTCAACAGCCAGTCGGGCAGCCAGTTGGGTGTGCTCAGCATCCATCTAACTGAGTACCAACCAGGGAGTCATGATCAGCGACAGTCACTCAATGACAGCCAACTAGATAATCAATGTCAGTCACTCAGAGTCAGCCAGTCATAATCTGCCACGCACTCCGGTCGAGTCAACTTGACAGGCTGAGGCTTGGAAGCTACTCATGAGGCAGAAGAGTTTCATGGAAACTCACTCCTGGAGCCTGGCGTTCTAACCCATACATCAATTTTCCATTCCCGGGTTAGTCTAGTGTATGGATCCACGTGCTCTCTTTTAGGATTATCTTATTATAAGTGCCTTTTAAGATTGAATTCTGACATAGCTAAAGCCTTCGCCAGTGTTTCAACAGTCCTAGAAAGTCCTTGAGCAAGACCATGGGCTTGGAAATTCAGTAAGAATGTTGCTATTCAGTGACATTCAGAATTGCCTCTGGCATTAAACTATCACTTAGAATAAAAGCCAAGTCGCTCCCATATACAGGAATTTACAATGGTTTAGGAAGTAGATCGGGCTGTGGTTTTAGAGTGTTGCATTATTCATGAGATGGTTAGCTAGAAAGGAACTCCCTAGTTAGAACCATGACTTGGGTGTGAAAGCCCTTGCCCTAGGAGTGAAAAGTTCTCACACCTGGCTTCTAAGACTATAGTTGACCTTAGATAGGGCTGACTCTGTCTCAGTTATTTTATTGCCCAGTTCCTGCCAGTCTTTGCGTTTTCATTCCTCTGTTTTGTGTAAGAGTCATTAAGCATCCTGTAACCTCATTTGTACCTTGCCGATGTGTCACCCAACTTCCTTATTGTCTTCTGTACAAAAAGTTTGATGCTCGATTTGACAAATTACATTCAGATTCTACACAACCTCTCCTGTGTACATCTGTCTGTCATCTCATCTGACGCTTTGCCCACCCGCAACTAGAGACCCGTTCCACGAAGACAAAGGGGCCCAGAGGGTCTTCGGCAATAATCCCTGTCCATAGATCAATGAATCACTGCTAGCCACCTGGTAAGTGCCAGTCAGTGAATCAGACCAGTTTGTCTTTCTGTCAGTCAGTCACCATCACTGTCACTCAGACAATCCTTGTCCATCAGTTAATGACATAGTCACTGTTAGTGGATTAGTGTTAGCTTAGTGAATGTGTTGGTGCCAGCTACTGTCAGTGTCCATCTGTCTGTTTCAGTGATCCAAAGACATCCATTAGTGGGTCACTGGGGCCATGACTCAGTGATGTTGTCAGTCAGTGTCTGTCAGTCAAGCAACACCAGTCACTGTCAGCCAGCCGGCCAGACTTAAGCATGGCATTCGCAGGTTTCTGAATGCTTGCCTGCTGTCTTTCTGTTTTTCTCAGCACCTTTTCTGTTTGTGAGACTTGGACAGGTGTCCCTCATCTGTGTGTCTCCGGAAACTCACAACAAATTACTTATCCAGTGGGGTCAGGTCCATTGCCCTTCATTTCCAGCTGCCCCTTCACACTTAGCCATTGTGACAGTGAGTGTCCTGAACTCGGAAACATCAGCTCAGATGTAAGACAAAGGAAGCAAAGCCGGTCTTTTACTCCAAAAAACCTCTTTTCCACAGCCACAGGGGCGTTGGGTGGCATCCTCCCCACCTAATTGTGGATAAGCAGATACAAGGGTCACCAAATAGAAGAGGAGGTTGCTAGGGACATCTTAAGGCTTGGTTCAATCCTCAGGTTTGAACATAGTTATGGACAGGTGTTCTGTCTGTCTGTCTGGACGATGGCCTTCTATCTGTTTGAAGGATCTGCTCCCCTCCTTCCGATGTCCACCCACCCTGTAGTTTTGTGAAGAAACCCTCACAATTTACACCCATGTGCTAGCCAGAGGTGGACGTGAGAGCCAGACTGATTGGCTCAGGAATGAGTGCGTGACCCACATCGGGTCACTCAGGACTCTTCCCCAGGATTATTTCAAGGCTGCTTCTTGAATCTTTAGCTGAAAGAATTTGTGCTTGAACCTGCCTGCAGAATAGCTCTCGTTGTCTAGAGAAAAGCTTGGAAGGAGACAGTAAGGGGGAAGGAAGGAAGGGGGAAGGAAGGAAGGAAGGAAGGAAGGGAGGGAGGGAGGGAGGGAGGGAGGGAGGGAAGGAAGGAAGGAAGGAAGGAAGGAAGGAAAGAAAGAAAGAAAGAAAGAAAGAAAGAAAGAAAGAAAGAAAGAAAGAAAAGAAAGAAAAGAAAGAGAGAGAGGAAGGAAGGAAGGAAGGAAGACAATCTAAGAAGCAGATCCAAAAGGAAACAGGCAGGAGACACCTGGTGGACTTTGCAGCCTCAAATGATGCGTCCACCTCTGGCCTCCTGCTGTTTGGTTCTGTGAGCCAGGGTGGCAGCCAAGGAACCTTGCCTAATAGAACGTAATTGCTGCCAGGTGTGGGTAGCTCTTGCCCATTTGGACATGAATTATTCCCTGTGTGTTTGCTCAAAACTCTTGACTTCTGCACTCTAGAAGCCTGTATCAGGCCTGGTCAGAGACCTCCTGGGAAGGACCCCTCATTCTTGAGCAGGGGGGCCTAGCACCTGCTCTGGATGCCCACGACTTGGTTGCTGTTGTTGTTTGGGTTTGCTATAAGGTGTGTGTTTAGTGCATTGTGCATTCGTATTGCATGTGCATGCATGCTCTAAACCACACATGCACTTGTGTGTCTGTGTCTGTTTGTGTGTGTGTGTGTGTGTGTGTGTGTGTGTGTGTCTGTGTGTCTGTGTGTCTGTGTTTAGAGTGTGTGCATATTCATGCATGGTTTAGAGCATGTGTGCATAAATGTGTGTGCGTGTGAGTGTGCCTGTATGTGTGTGTCTGTGCACGAGCGAGTGTGTTGGACAATGACTGCTTATCACTCCGTGTTTTGCTGAGCTCACCCTGGGTGCTAAGAGTGATCTCTTCGTGCCTACCTTCTTTCTAGAGTTTCATAGAAGGTGTCCTGTGCGGTGACACAGGACTCTGTATTTAGAAGAGCCCCGTGCTTGGTTTAATGCTCCACTGTCACCATCTTGAAATTGCTGCACAAGACCCCACGGATTACAGACCTGATTCTGGCTCCATGGAGCCCCCTTGTGGTGGGATTCGTGATGCCCATGAACCTCTCCAAGTCCCTAAATCTTACCTTCCTTGTTCCTTAAAGTCCCTTCCCCTCTCTAAGATCTCTGTCGCTCCCCTCTACTCCCATAGGGGACTCTTCTCTCAGAGATTACCAGCCCTTGTGACTTCATCCAAACTACCCATGCCAGCCGACATCTGGTCCACGGCACTCCATCTGACTTCACATCAAACTGAAGCTGGACTTCACTTTACTTAGAACAGTACTGAAAGCAGCAGCTTTTCTTGCTTCTATGGCTCAACACTCAAATCCTGTGATTCAGCCTCAAACCTCCTTCCAGATGGAGCCTCTGGGAAAGCACAGCCTGGCCCCTCCCCTGGGGAGAGACACTGGGAAGAGCTCCCTCGGCTTCTGAGTTTCGAAGGGGGAGCTAAACTCTGGAGTCTCTTTGGTGGATGTGGAATGGGTCTAGCCAACTGATGAGCAGCCTGTGGTCTTGGGAATAGCCTGCTCATTAACGTGCAAGGAGTCCAGCTACTTCTGGGGGAGGGGGAAGGCAGGCTCTAGCATATCACAGCTGCCCCCCCCCCCCGGGAGGGAGTACGGAAACTGGACATTAGCCAAGACTTCTCGCCCACCCTGTTAAACCTGGGGGGGGGGGTGCTGGGAGGGGGGAACAGTGGAGAAAAGAACTGACAAGAGAAATCAACACATGGTTTGACACTAGAGTCCAGGTGTGGAAAAGGTGGTTTATTTTTGGAGCATGGTAACAGTTATGCAACTAGAGATAGCCCATCTATGTCTCTCATCCACGGTTTTGTGTCACAAGGACATACTAAGACTTTGGAATTTTCCAAAGGTGATTACATCCGAGATGTGTTGTTGTCCCCCCCCCCCGCACACACCTCCTTTCCCCCCTCTTGTACTTTGCTTAATCACAGTGAACCAAATAAAATAGCTTTACAGCTTACTAAAACTCAAACTTGCCTTCAGAGGAGCAGTTTAAACGTTCCCAACTATCAATTTGCAATGCATTGATTCGAAGCATGGAACCGTGGCCTAAATGAACCGAGTATTTCTGGAAGGCAGGCTGGGGCTGAAAGAGACTAGACTGCAAGAGAAATAATGAGGCCAAGACAAGTTTTCTCTAATCAAGGCCGGCAAGTTTACTAAGAGAATGTGCTTAAAAGGGGGAGTGGGGAGGCCCATCCCCCGCTGATCCATTCTTGGTGCCTGGAGTCAGCCTGTAGGATAGGATATGTCTCTGGAATGTCTCAAGGGTCTCTCAGCAGGTAGCAGTCTCGGAGAAGAGCAGAAGCAAGCGGTAGCTGACATAACAACATAGCCATCTAAGTCAGAAGGCTACACCTACTCTAACAGTCTTGTGGAAAGGAAACACACACAAACACACATGCACCCACACATACATGCACACACACATGCACAGGCACACACACGCACTCGAGGGAAAAAATTCAAAGGATCTAGAAAGAGTGGACCGTCTTCAGGACCGGGGACTAAAGGTAGAAGCAACACTCTGAGAACAGCACATGCTTTGAAAAGGAGGTGAGGAACGATCTCTAATGAGCCATGCTAAGACTGTGTTTTTAAAAGAGGGAGGACTTCCAGGAAGCCATATGGCTGCCCTGGTACCAAGGAGTTGAGTTTACCATGAATACCGCAGCCGAGTTTTTCCTGAGGCATACCTTTGCTATGCCAACAAATGTGACTAGTAATAAAGGGGTGTTTCCCAAATGTACCTATCACACTGCAGGGGCTCGGAGGCTTTGGCAAAGAGTTCCCACTGGCAGGTCCCTTCTGACTCTCTCTGACCAAGTGAACTACCAACTCCCTCATGAACAAATGAGTTACAATCTGGCAGGCTACCATTGTAATTGGAACATATGGGTGCTGCCTACAGATGCTAGGGGTCCCTCAGGATGCTGGGCCCATGCCCCGAAAACACCGTATCATTTCTTGTCCCTTGTAAATGAATGAGCTTCTTTTCCCCCAAAACCCAGAGCCAAAGTTATCTAGAAGACACAACTAAGTGAAGTTGCAAAAAACTCCGCCGGAATCCAAATCTATGCTGACCCACCCAAAAACTGATTTTTGTTGTTGCTGGGGTTTTTGGGTTGTTTTTGTTTTTGTTTGTTTTTGTTTTTTGAGGGGGTGGTGGGTAGACTGGAATCTTATCTCTGTAAGGTGCAATTTAGAAGAGTTTATAAAATCACCACAAAGAAAGGCTGATTAAAAAAAAAAAAAAAAAAGAGCCAGGCTGAGTCTTAAGCAAGGCCGTGTGCATGTGTACATGTGCATGCATGTGTGTGTGTGTGTGTATGTGTGTGTTGTGATGTGTGGGTAATATGGTATGCATGTACAAAAAGAATAAAGCCCCAGTGAGAAGACCCTTGGGATCAGGTGTCCCTGGGACAGCCCCACAGTAAAATTTACACAACAAGGCTGGGTTCCCTTATGAGTGAAATTATCAATAGTGACTTGTAAACTCAGGCAGCAATGCCTTCCTTCTCGTGTCACCTGAACATGTATGTTAAACATCATTGGGCACCACAAAAGTCAAGACTGATTTACCAGCCTTTTTCAATCTTTCAACTACAATGACATGTTAAGTTCTCATGGCTTTCTAGAATTCTAAACACACACACACACACACACACACACACACATACACACACACACACTTACACAACAAGAGTTTATATCAAACTCAGCTTGATCTCCTTGATTAGCGGTGATGACCAGCTGAAACATTTGTAGATGCTTAGAACCAGATACAGATGTATTCCCGACAAAGCCTTCCAAACACAGCAGAAATCACCCTGTCCATGCAGCAGGTCCTGGCTTCAGGGAGCATCCCCAAGGTCCCCACGGGTATCCACCACTGAGGATGAGAAAGAAGTCTCCACCGACTACCTTTGAAGAAAACGGCGTCCAACCTAATGACACATCCAGACTAACAAGCGTCTTGTATCCCACCCGTCCAAGCTGCCAGTCAAGCCTGGGCCACCACCCCTTACAATGTTATGAACCTGTCTCCTAAGGATCCCCCAACGGAGCACCGGTCTTTTGGGATCTCTGCAGGAGGGTGAGCAGAGCCATGTCGGAGAGCGGAGGACCCGAGGCCATCACAGGGTGGTCTTGGTCAGGTGGGAAGAAGCTGCAGTGCACAGGGCGTGTTCCCCCACCATTGGCGACAGGTTGTGCTGACTCCGAAGGTCCTCTAAAGATGTCCTCACCCCAAGCCGACTCGGACCAGACCGAGTGGTTCAGATAACAATAGGAGCTGGGCAGGAGAGCCCACGGATCTTCCAGCGGTCTGCGCTGGGGAGGCAGGTCACTGTGCATGTCCCTGGAACGGTGTCTCTCCGACAGCCGGGCCTGTGGGCAGATTGGAGACCCGAGATCGCCCGGAGAAAGCGGGTTGTTCGGAGTCCGGAGGCTCCGCATACCTGGCAACCCTATGGTGGCAGCGCTGCCCGCGCGAAGGGATGGTGGGGCCCAGGACGTGGGGACACCCGTGGGCATCCAGTCCGGCCCACGAGACTGAGACACGACGCCGCTGGCCGCGGTGTCGCTGAAGGTGAGCCGAGCGAAGCTCCTATTCAAAGCTGCCAGGACCGCGGGCTGCGGGGCTGGCGGGAGGTCGTGCTCGCCGGGCTCCTGGGGAAGCAGCCGGGCTGTTGTAGGACGGCTCCGGGCGCTCGGTGTCCGCGGCTCCTCGGCGCCACCACCCAGCCAGGCCCGCGTCTTGGCACGGAGTTCGTCGGCCACAGACAGCTGCCCATGGTGTGGTCTCTCGGGGTGGTAGAATCTGCACTTGACCCCGTAGGTGCATTTCTTGCCTAGAAGAGGCAGGACAGAGGGAGCGTGGGATGAGACCTGCGGTGAGCAGAGGCTATGACGCCTAGGCCATGCCCTTCCCCAGGCCTCTGACTCTGTTGCTGTCCACCCCCTGAAAGACAGTGCTCAGAGCTCTGTAACCCCCAAGGTCAGCTGAGTAAGTAACCCATCAGGAACTTCTTTGAGCATAGTCTGAGGTCCAACTAAGTCATGTTACCCTTACCCTCTACCTGCCCGGGGGTCCTGACCTTAAGAATGGAGCCCGCAGGAGGGGTGGTGGAAGATCATGCATCTAGCACTGCCTGGGTTTCCACTAATGGCCACATGCCTTCTCCCTATACCTGTTCTGACGGGTGGGCAAAGTACCAAATAATTGACCATCTAACCCCAAGCGCTTCAACCCGACATTCTGGGCCAGCCCAGAAGGATAATCATATTCGTTCTAACAAGAAACGATTTTGAATGTCACTCATGTCTTGATGAACAAGCACAAGGTCATAAGCACAAAAGTCAGGAGCACTAAATATTTTGACAAGGCAGGTAGGGAAGGAGCTTGGATTGAAGCCCTTAACTCTGAATGGCTAATATGGACCAACTTGGTAAGGGTGGGAGTAGAGCAGACAGTGGGGCAGGTTAAGAATATACTGTACCAAGGACGCAGTGAAGGATCTAATAAAATAAGAGCAGAGGATACAGCTGTATCCCTCTGAGTGTGGCTCTACATCCAACCCTATGGGTGTGTCACTTCATCCTTTGAGTATCCTTGCTGGCAAACTGCAGTCCGGAAATGCAAGTGTCCCCCGTCCCCGTCCCCCCGTCAGGTAACTGGTTGAGGGTGGAGCTTGCTCGGGCTGGAAGCCAGGTTGTTTGTCTGCCAGGTTAGAGCTTCCCACTGTGCTGCCAGAGCCCACAAAACCTGGGTGCTACCCACCATAGGGACAGTGTTGCCAGGATGGCTCTGGGGGCCTTGGCTTCTTGCTTAGGAAGTTGCTTAGTGTTGGTCCACGGCGGCCCAGGGGGTCATCAGGAGGCATGAACCTGAAAAATAACCACAGAGGGGCCACTTTAAGAGTGAAAACAGCCGGGTGTGGTGGCACACGCCTTTAATCCCAGCACTCTGGAGGCAGAGGCAGGTGGATTTCTGAGTTCGAGGCCAGCCTGGTCTACAAAGTGAGTTCCAGGACAGCCAGGGCTATAGAGAAACCCTGTCTTGAAAACCCAAAAAAAAAAAAAAAAAAGAGTGAATGGGACTTACCACTGGTATCTATATGGGGGCTTGGGAGAGGAGGCCTGAGCCACCCAAGAGAGTAAATACCCGCATGGTATGACCATGCAACCAAGAAGGTACATATACCACAACATCTCTTCACATCAGCCTCTCCCAATGTGGTGCTGGCCAGTAGGTTCAGAATCATCTTACAGCTTGCTACACAAATGCAGACTGAAGCGTTGCGCTGCCCCTGTTAGGCAGAATTAGATCCCTCCCCCCTGAAATTTACATGTTAACAACTTCCTAGGTGATTTTTATGCAGGAAAAGAAGAGCTTAATGCTTGGCCTCCCACCCCTCCCCATCACTCTCACAGAAGTTTGAGAAAGTCCAAGGAGTTAACAGTTAACTCCTAGGAAACTTGGGAATTGTGTAAGCCCTTTGGAGGCTTAGGGCTTGATGATGGTTAATCTCAACTGTCAACTTCCTGAAAATAACTTGGGAGACAGGCCCTGGGCATGCCTGTTAGAGAGTATCTTTATCGGGTTAAATGAGGTGGAAAGATACATCCATTGTGGGCAGCACCATTCCCTAGAACTAGAATCCTAGACTGTCTACAGAGGAGTCAAGGTGAACTGGGCCAAAGCATTTATCACTCTCTGCTTGTTGACTGCAGACATGACAAGCTGCCTCAGCCTCTGACCACGATGACTTGCTCTCACTATGATGGGCTGTAATCTGGAACCATGAATCTAAATACCCCCTTAAATTGTTTGTTTGTTTTTTTTTTTTTCAATCAGGGCATTTTATCAAAGCAACAGACCAAGAAACCAAGGCAGACTCCTCCACCCTGTCCTCTTACACCATGCCTCTCATATAGGCAGATGCAGGGTCAATATTGACGATCTAAGACACCAGCAGGTAAGCAGAGGAAACATAGCCCATTCTTTATAAACTCTGGGTGTGGAGGAACCTCTGGCCTTGGCTTCAGCTTCTGGCGTTGTCTTGGCTCTGCACACATAGTCCTCTGATGCCAGCCTGTCTCCTGCCTGCTCCTCTTCCCTGGCACAGAGCCTCAACAAAGAAGGGACTGTGTTTTCCAAATGCTCAGGGCACAAAGCAGAAAATAAAATGGCTCAAACGCTGGACATCAGTCACTTATACTTGTAATCCCACTATTGTGAGTGCTGAGGCAGGAGGATTGCAAGTTTAGGGCAGCCTGAGTAACTTAGTGAGACCCTAACTGGAAATAAAATTTAAAAAGGGTGGGGGGAGGGGTACCAATATGCTTCAATAGAATGCTTACCAAATGTACACAAAGCCCTGGGTTCAGTGCCACAGAAACAAAATGCCTCTGGAGAAAAAGTAATAAAGACAAACAACAAAGCCCCTCCCATTTGCTAAGACCCTGCATTTCCAATAAATCCCTTTGTCCCCGAAGCCCCTTCCAGTCCATAATGAAGCTCTGGTGGGAGAACTGGGGAGAAGCACTGTCTTTCACAGTTACCATCTCCCAAAAGCTGAGTACGTCCCACCCTGCAGAGCTGAGTGATCTCTGACCCAGTGCAGACTCCAGGGTTTGGCTCCAGCCACACAGCTGGCTTCTTCGTGGAGTTGGGACCTGATCAAGAGTCTGAGAAGCCGCCCACTACAGTTATTAAAAGTTCTCAGAGGATTACCACCCCCCCTCTCAGGAGCAAGAGCTGCCAAGATTACCAAGAGGGCCCTGCGGACATGCCCAGGGCACTGAGGCAGGCGCCCTCACTCACAGGCTGTCCGCCCCTACCTTCTGACCTCCCTCCCTATAGCAGAGAGCCAGGCATTAGAAGGACTTGGCCAGGGCCTTGGCTGTCACCAGGCTAGAGGCAGCCATGGCCCATGAGCCCTCAGTGAGGATTTCTGAAATCTCATTTCCTGACTTGCCAGATTCATTTAGATAGAAGCTGGACAGAGAAAGCCTCTATCTAACTCATGGATCTGGAAATGGCGCGGGGGGGGGGGGGGGGACACACTACAGTGCAGCTGCTGAAGCATCTGTCCTGGGTTCAGGGGGGACATGGATCGCTTCCCAGGTGTAGAACAGGTGGCAGTGGGAGGTGGCATTCCACACCTGTCCCCAGGAATAACTGCTACCCCGTATGTATAGGACACAGTTCTCTCTAGGGTCCACTCTACTTCAGCAGGGCAGAGTCTCTGAGGACATCACTGCATAGGGTCCAAAGCCTTAGCTCTTTCCACTGCACTATACCACCTCCCCAGCTTTGGGGTCAAGCGCTACTCTCCTAGGCTCAAGTGAACTGAATGCCACTTGGAGAGCCTCTTTCTCTCCTCTCGACTCCTCTTTGCCTGGCCCGTAGTCACTGTTCATTCATTCCTGCATCCTGGATCACTAGCTACTGTGTTCCTACTAGGTGCCAAGCATGCTGGGAACATGCCGACTAAACAGGCATTCTGCGTCATTATAGGGTCAAAGACTTTGTCTCAAACCACATGCCAGGAGGCTTGTCAGAGATCACAGACTAAGAGTCAATGATTTTTGCCTGGAACAGAAATCAAGGCGCTTGGGTTGAAGCTCCATTGGTAGAATGTTTGTCTGGGATGCACAAAGCCCTGGGTTAAGTTGATGCATGGCATAGACTGGACACAGTGTCCAATGTAATACTTAAAAGGTGTATGCAGGAGGACCGGAAGTTCAAGGTGGTCCCTCACTACATAAGTTCGAGACCAGCCTGGGATATCAATCGGTATTAATTATGTAGAACTATGTTTGTCTGCATATGTGAGTACAGATGCTTTTGGAAGTCAGAGGTATTGGACCTCCTGGACCTGGAGTTAGAGAGGGTTGTGAGCTGGCTGGCCTGAGTGCTAAGAACAGAACTTGGGGTCCTCTGGAAGAGCAGCCAGCGCGCTTAACCACTGAGCCATGCTCTCAGCCTCAGTCAGTGTTTTTAAACTTGAAAGGAAATACAACAGAGTTGAAATCCCTCCTCCATTATAACTATTTTAGTTTTAATTTTTACTTTTTAGATTTATTTTTATTTTATGTATATGAGTGTTTTGTCCCCGCCTGTGTGTGTGTGTGTGTGTGTGTGTGTGTGTGTGTGTGTGTACCACATGGATGCCTAGTACCAATGAAAGCCAGAAGAGGGCATCAGATGCCCTGGAATGACAGTTAGGGATGGTTGGGAGCCACCATGTCAGTGCTGAGAACCAAACCTGGGTTCTCTGCAAGAGCAACAAGTGCTTTTAACCACTGAGCATCTCTCCAGGCCGACTCTGCACGATGACTGACTTAAGGCTCATATATGAAATAAGAGAAACAGGAGACACGGACACAGGAGAGAGGACACCATGCGGAATAGAGCTAAACCCTCCCCCCGCCTCCGCGGCCTGAAGAGTCCTGGTTACTGCACGGCACGCAGCCTTCCACCCCTTACCTGTCATTTACAAAGGAGAACATGAGCAGCCGCTGCTCGATGAACCATTTCCACTCTGGGTTTTCGTTCTGCAGGTCTCGGTAGTTGTCATTGGAGACAATGATGCCATCCTTCTCATAGGCCACCTTCACGATGTAGCGGTCATCGTAGCAGACCACTCGCTTGCCGTTCACCTTGCGGGATGGGGTATACACCAACACAGCTTGCCGCTCCAGTTCCTCCAGCACGTGTTGCTCTGCGACCACAGGGGGAGACTTGACTCAAGGCTCCGCGGAATGACCCATCTCCTAGCCCGGGGGCCCACCCTGAGCCATCTGTCGCCATCCCTGTTCCAGCCTGTCAGAGCCGGACAGCTTCTAAGGGACTTTCAACTTCACCGTTTCCCCCTTCTGCCTCCTGAGTGCTGGGCTTATCACCCTCACCACTGAGGCTGACTTACATTTAATGCCTACTGTCCTGGTATCAGGAAGTAAAAGCAGACGGAGCAGGAGTTGTGGTTGCAGGAGACCCTGCCTCAGACAACACAGAAGTGCATAGTACAACGCACCTAAAGTACTTGCAGTAAAAAGCGTCATGGACTCTGAGAATGGGGTGTGCCCTGCCTGGAGCACCCTGATGCCTATCTCGGTCCAAAGCTTCTCTTCCCTTGAGATAGCCTGTTATAAAATGTAATACTGACAGCCCCCTTCGCTTTTATTTTCACAGATACACATGCGAAAGGACCATTTTCAGTGTGGCCCTGCCTTAGACTTCACCCGAGGAAACCGTCCCTACCCATACTTATACAATGGTTTCTTTGTTCACTTACTGTACGGTGACTCGCTCTGGCTGTGCTCACATGTTTGCCACTTTCAGCCAGTGAGTCTCTGGCACGGATACTCAGGGAACCACCTGGGGCAGATCTCTAAAATATTTTCTGGCCTGCTAGGCATAATATGATCCCTTACACGGTTTTATTTTGCATTTATTTCTGGTTATTCTTGGGATCGAGCATCATTGCCTATGTTTATTGCCCAGTCACGGTTTTCTTATATAAAAGACTTATATATGAAATAGGTCATCTTTCTGTGGGTTCCTGTTCCTGCCTCATTAATTTGGAGTAAAATGTAAAGTGTAGGACTAGGGAAGTGACTGAGTTGGCAGAGTGCCTCCCTGTACCTGCATGAAGCTTGGAGTTTAATCCCTCACTGCACAAAATGAGCCATGGTGGCCTGTCCCTGAAATGCTAGCACTTAGCACTGGAAAGCAGAAACAGGAGGGGCAGGCCATCGGGAAAGCACAGCCTGCCCCAGTCTACACTCTTCGTTCTCATTTCTGTTTGTTTGCTTTTGGCACTGGTTGTCTGTTCGTAGGCCGAAGCTTTTATCTCAATGTGGCAAATTTTATTCCTGCCTAGTTTGTTAGCACACATAGCACTTGGGAGACTGAGGCAGGAGAATTACCACTAATTTGGCTATAAAATGAGTTCCAGACTGACTACGGCTATATAGCAAAACTCTGTCATAAAGAAATAAACATAGAGAGGTCGGAGGCCAACTTTTGAGTTGGTTCTTTCCTTCTACCCCATGGGTCCCAGGGATCCAACTCAGGACATGATTCCTATAGAAGCAATAGTCGAACGGTACAAAAGAGAGCCACATTCACATTGGAAGTGGCTACGAGATGGCAGCCAAACTTCAGATGTTGACAGATTTTAGGAAGACAGGAAGCAGAGACAACAATACAGTGTCGAGGGAGCCATAGCCCAGTAAATGTCCATCACTGTCTCTATAAAGAAGAGGAAGACATTGCTGGCAAGGAGAACGGCCTCAATGTGCTATTCTCTGGGAAAGAAGTCCTCCTTGTCCTTCCGCTGGGGTGTGTGGTAGGCCCAGGGGCCTTGCTTCCTGTCTGTTTCAAGAAGGTGATTTGGAGAGGGAAACCAACAGTGAATACCTGAGGTCGTCCCTGCTTCTGGGAAGAAGCCTCGTTCTAGAAAAGAAACCCAGGGCACAAGGACAGGTCTGTATCTGATCAAACTGGGTTGGTGAGATGGATCCGTGGGTAACAGTGCCTGCAGCTAAGCCCGACAACTCACATGACAGTGGCCATACTGGCTGGAGTACAGGTAGGCAGTTTTGACTGCTCTTCCCGTCCTCCGTTACAGTCTCTTCAGACTTACTGTTGGTTTTGTAGCAGCCTGACTGCAGGAGCCCCTCCTCACACCACATCTTCACTCCCTGAGAACTCCACCTCCCCAATGGGCCTCAGCTCTGACTTTTCAATGGAGATTCTGAAAACCAGAAGTTCCTGGACAAATTTTGAGAGACCATAGATGGCAGCCAGGACTACTATACCCAGCAAAATTATCAATCATTATTGACTAAGGAAAATTTTTCATTATTAAAAAACAATTTTAAGCAATTTCTACCCACCAATCTAGCTCTATAGAAGGCACTAGAAAGAAAACTTCCATCAAAGAGGTTAACTATACCCAGGAAGATGAAAAGAATAAATAATACCAAAGGAGTGAATAAAAGGGGAAATGGAATACATACATACCACAACAACATACATACATACATACCACAACAACATACATACCACAACTACATACATACATACTACAACATATATACATACCACAACAACAACCATACATACCACAACAATGAAATAATATAAATTAATAAACACTTCTCATTGATAAATCTCAATATTAATGGTCTCAATTCATCAATAAAAACAGGTTGGATTAGGAAAAAAAAACCAGGATTCATATTTCTATTGCATACAAGAAACTCACCTCACCATCAAGGATAGTGATTACCTTGGGGTGAAAGAATGGGAAATTTTATTCTAAGCAAACAGACTCAAGAACCAAACATCTGACAAACATAGACTTCAAACCAAAATTTAACCAGAAGAGATGAAGAAGGATACTATATCCTCATTAAAGGAAAAGTGTGTGTGTGTGTGTGTGTGTGTGTGTGTGTGTGTATGCCAAGAGGATATTAAAATTATAAATATTTATGCGTCAAATACAAGGACTCCCAAGCTTATAAAAGAAACACAGCTACCGCTACAATCACATATTGACCCTCACACAGTGATAGTGGGTAACTTCAACACCCCACACTTGAAAACAGACAGGTCATCTGGATGAAAACTAAACAGTTGAATAACATCATAAATTACATGGACCTGGAAGATATCTACAGTACATTTCATCCAAACACTAAAGAACAGCTCTCATGGAACTTTCTACAAAATTGACCATATACTTGGATATAAAGAAAGTCTCATCCGCATACAAGGAAATTGAAATAACACCCTGCATTCTAACTGACCACTAGCAACAACAGAAACAGACAAAAGCACACAAATTCTTAAAACTGAACAATTTACCACCTTAAAAACTGGGTCAAGACAGAAACCAAGATGGAAATTGAATAAAAATGAAAACACAACATATCCAAACTTATGGGACACAATTAAGGCAAGTTCTAATCTAAGAAGCAAGTTCATAGACTTAAGTGCCTACAGTAAAAAAAGGAAAAGAAAGAGAGAGGGGGGAGAGAGAGAGAGAGAGAGAGAGAGAGAGAGAGAGAGAGAGAAAAGAAGAGAAGAGAAGAGAAGAGAAGAGAAGAGAAGAGAAGAGAAGAGAAGAGAAGAGAAGAGAAAAGAAAAAACTGGAGACCTTATATTGGTAATTTACTAGCACACCTGAAAGCTCTAGAACAAAGAAAAAATAATACAAAAATAATAATAAATAATAAAAAGAGCTGATGGTAGGAAATAATCAAACTCAGGGCTGAAATTAATGAAACAGAAACAAAGACAATAGGAAAAATAACGAAATGGAGAGTTGATTCTTTGAGAAAATCAGCAAGACTATCAAACCCTTAGATTGTCTATCCTAAGTAAAAAGACACACACACATACACACACACATACACAGGGGCCATGGGAGGAATCAGAATTAATAAAATTAGAGATGAGAATGGAGACATTACAACAATCACTGAGGGCATTCAAAGAATACTCCACCAAACTGGAACCTAAAGGAAGTGGATGAATTCCTTAATATACATGGCCTATCACAGTTAAATAAAGATCCAATAAGCAGTTTAAATGTACCCATAATCCCTAGTGAAATAGAAGCAATATTTAACAAAAAGCCTCCCAACTGAGAAAAGCTCAGGGCCAGACCTTCAAAGAGTAATTAACACTAATACTCCTCAAAGTATTCTGTAAAATAGAAACAGATGGAGTCTTGCCGAGTTGTTTTTATGAGGCCACTGTTGCCCAGAATACAAAACCCACACAAAGATCCAGTGAAAAGTGAAAATTGTGAACATGGATGCAAATTTCTCAATAAAATACTGGTAAACCAAATACAAAAACACATCAAAAAGACTCTCCACCATGATCAAGTTGGCTTCATCTGAGAGACCTAAGGATGGCTCATGTATATAAATCAATAAATATAATTCACCGCCTAAACAGATTGAAAGGCAAAACCACATCTCATTAGATGCAGAAAAGGCCTTGACAAAATCTAACATCTCTTCATGATAAAAGTCTTAGAAAAACCAGGGATGTAAGGGGGATACCTCTGCATAGTAAATACGATCTACAGCAAGCCCACAGTCAACATCAACCTAAACAGAGAGAAACTCGAAGCATCTCCAGTTAAATCAGGCACAAGACACAGCTGTCCACATTCTCCCTGCCTATCCAATATAGTCCATGCAGCCTTAGCCAGAGCAACAAGACAACTGAAGGAGCTCAAAAGGGATTTGTTTGAACAGGAAAGGAGGAAGTTAAAGTATCTTTATCTGCAGACGGTATGATTATATACATAAATGACACTTAAAATTCCACTAGGAAACTTCTAAGACTCATAATCACCTTCAGCAAAGTAGTAGGTTACAAAATGAACACACAGAAATCATTAGTCTTCCTATATGCAAATGACAGACAAATAAAGAAACCGGGGAAACAATAGCTTTTATAATAGCCTCATTGGGAGGAGAGGCCCCTTGGTCTTGCAAACTTTATATGCCCCAGTACAGGGGAACGCCAGGGCCAAGAAGTGGGAGAGGGTGGGTAGGGGAGCAGGAGGGTGGGATATAGGGGACTTTTGGGATAGTATTTGAAATGTAAATGAAGAAAATATCTAATAAAAATTGGGGAAAAAATAAAGAAAACTTAAGAAAAATCTTGGGGTAACTCTAACAAGTAAAAAACTTGTATACTAAAAAATTTAAGACATTTAAGAAAAATATTAAAGACCCCAGAAAGTAGGAGAATCTCCTGTGTTCATGTATCAATAGGGTTAATATTGTAAAAGTGGCCATCCTGCCAAAAGCAATCTATAGATGAAGTAAGAATCCCCATCAAAATTTCAAGACAATTATTCACAGAAACTGAAAGGACAATTTTGGAAATACACACACAAACAGAATTGCTAAAACAACCCTGAATAATAATAATAATAATAATAATAATAATAATAATAATAATAATAATAATAAAAACCTGCTGGAGCTATCACCATCCCCAATTTCAAATTGTACTACAGACCTACAGTAATAAATAAATTTTTTTAAAAAGTAATAAATTAATTTTTAAAAACCACCATGATGGGGCTGGAGAGATAATTCAGTGGTTAAGAGCACTAGTTGTTCTTCCAAGAGGACCTGGGTTCTACTCCCAGCATCCACATGGCAGCTCATACTCTTTCAGGGGATTTGACACCTTCACATAGACAGACATACATACAGGTAAAACACCAATGTACATAAACTAAAAATAAATAGATTATTTTACAAAGAAAAAAACCCCACCATGGTGTGGGCATCAAAACAGATGCATTGATCAATGCTATTGAATTGAAGACTCAGGTAAATACAGACACCTATGGACACCTGATTTTTGACAAAGAAGCCAGAATTGCACACTGGAAAAAAAAGATATCATCTTCGTCTAACTGGATGGCTGCATGCAGAAGAATCCAAATATATTCATGCTTATCACCCTGCACAAAACTCAACTCCAAATGGATCAAGGACCTTTACTTAAGTCCAGATACCCAGAATCTTACAGAAGAAGAGTGAGAAAAACCCTTGACCTCCCTGGCACAGGAAGAGACTTCCTGAACAGAGCACAATTAACCTAGGCACTAAGATCAACAATTAATAAATAGGACCTCATGAAACTGAGATGCTTCTGCACCACAAAGGACACTGTCATTTTGGACAAAGCAGCAGGCTACAGAATAGAAAATGATCTTTACTAATTACATATCCAGTAGAGGATCAGTATCTAAACTATATAAAGAACTAAAAAACTTGAACAGGAGGAAAAACAACCCAATTTTTAAAATGGGCACAGACCTAAACAGAGGGTAGTTCTCAACAGATGAAACACATGGCTGAGAAACACTGGAAGAAAGAAATGTTCAACATTCTTAGTCATCAAAAAAATGCAAATAAAAACCACTTTGAGATTTCATCTTACACTAGTCAAGAATGGCCACGATCAATAAAACGAATGGCAGGCCATGCTGATGAGGATAGGGGTTAGGAACACTCATCCATCAACTTGTACAGCCACTGTGGAAGTCAGTGTGGCAGTTCTTCAGGGAGAGGGGAACAGATCCACTCCAAGAACCTGCTATCCCACTCTTGAGCATATACCCAAAGGACCTCACATCCTGCTACAGAGACATCTGCTCATCCGTGTTCATTGCTGCTGTTTATGATAGGCAGAAATTAGAAACAGCCTGGGTGTCCATCAAGTGATGAATGGATAGAGAAAATATGGTGCATTTACACAGTAAAATGTTATTCAGCTGCTAACAAAAATGAAATTATGAAGTCCACAGGTAAATGAGTGGAGATAGAAGAAAACATCATCCTCAGAGAGGCAACCCAGACCCTGAAAGACAAAGATTGCATGTTTTCTCTTGTGTGTGGATGTCAGCCTTTCAATACGTGTGCTAGAATCTGAATAACTGAGGTTATCCCATAAGTAACTAGCATGGAGAAGTGTATCTACCAATGAAGAGGAATAGAATATATGTTTATGGAGATATGAAAGGAAAAGCAGAATAGGGGGGGCTAAATAAGTTAGAAGATGGGAGAGAAGGATAAAAAAGGGACCATGGGGGGAAATAGCTAACAGCTAAGGCCATTTGAAAAGCCATATATGCACCTAACACACATACATACATGAGAGGAATCTATATGGAGCTACCAAATAGTAGAAGAGACAAAGCCCCAAGTAGACCTCCTATGCCACCAAGTAAAACCTCCAGGGTTGGGAATGGGTTATGTTTTATTCCATCATCAGCCAAAGGGCCCCATGGCAACCCTCAGACATCACAGGCTAATGGTTACTCTCCACGTCTTCATGGTAAATCTCTATTGCTGAAGACACAACTTATTTACATCGTCAAATATGAGTCATCGAGTTGATGCCTAACTGGTAGCGTCCCCTCCACTGACTAGCATCATGACACTGAAAGATAGTTTTAATAATACCCAGCTACAAACCTCACAACCTACAACAAGCTTGCAAGACACATGGATTCAACAGTGGCACAAACTGCTTTGGGAGTAACAAACCACTTTCTGATTGGAGTTCAGAGCCATGTTGTGAGACACTGCTAAAGTGGACAAGAGCCTACAACCAGACAGGTCATGGGCCTAGTGGAAAACCTTTTACTATTATTCTGCTAAAGGAACAGAGCAGTTATTGCTTCTCGGTCTTTTGGCTAAGATCTAGTGTAGGAACAGAGCAGTGAAATGACTCCTAAAGACATATTGCCATACTCATAGACCAGTTTCTCACTCAGACTAAACAAGAGAAACTTCTTCTTGTAGTAGATGGAAATTAACACAGAGTCCCTCACCCGGACAATGTGCAGAATATTAGAAACTCTTTAGCACTCAGTCCTAAATAGGATGTCTTTATCAGATTCCACCCCTCAAGGCTCAGGGATCTATGCAGAAGAGGCAGAAAGATTCTAAGAGGGAAAACCATGTCTTCCAGATGCAAGAGGCCTGACGCATATATGAACTCAGAGACTGTGGCAGCACACAAGATCGTCACAGGTTCAAACCAGATACCTTTCCAGCACTAAGTAGGGGAACTGAATACAAGGCCCCCCAACCCTCATCAAGAAGTTCTCTACAAATAAGAGCTGCTGGTAAAATGGAGTCACTGAATATATCAACTATGTCTCAGGACAAGCCCCACACCCAGGAGTGGTTGACTTAATGACAAAATAAACTCAATAGTAGTTTTGTGGGCGTTTTATTTAATTTTGCTTTTTTGAGCTTTTTTTTTTTTTTTTTTGTCTTGTTAGTATTTTGGTTGTTGGTTTTCATTTTCATCTTGTGTTTTTGTTGGGGTTGTTTTTGTTTATTTTTTTGTCTATATTTGTTTTTGTTTTTGCTACTCTGAGAGAGAGAATCTAAAGTTGGGTAAAGAGTGGGGTGTAGACAGTCTAGGATGATTTAGGGGAGGAGAAAACATGATCAAAATATATTTCATGTAAAAAATTTTTTTCAATAAATAAAGATGGGATGGGAGCCAGAAAAAAAAATTAGCTCATGGGCAGTCTTTGCAGAGAATCAGAGTTAGTTCCAAGGACCCACATTGGGTAGCTCACAACCATTAGTAACCCCAGATCAAGTAGTTCAACAGTCTTTCAGGTTTCTGAGGGTACCTACACTTGGGTGCACACACACACACACACACACACACACACACTATATATATATATATATATGAAATGCATAAATAAAACATACTAGAAGAACATGTCTAATAGAATTGTTGATCTAGCTTGCAGAAAGCCTCTAGTTTGATCCCAAGCAATGAAAAATGAAAACACTAAAAGTAAATTTCCATTTCTTCAAATAAAGAAATTGGAGAGGTATTTGGCAAATAGCAAATGTACCGTGACAAAATATCTCCTTCAGATCCTACGTATTGGATGTGAAGTGTAGACCCAGTCTTTAGAGAGTGAAACGTTGTATGACACAATTGTCATTTATTGTGAATGCATTCCCAATAAATGATAAAGTAATGTGCTTGTCTATAAGTGGGCAAGTAAAAGTTAGAGATTATTTATCCATTCAACAAGTTTTTGTGCCCTTTCTGTTCTCTCTGAGGAAGTGCTGCACGCAAGTGCTCAATGTTCACGGTCAGGGCTCTCGTGGCCCCTTCTGTACTGGAGAAAGACCCTAAGCCTGTAATGGCAAACTGACCACTAGCTTGAGGGACAATGGGCGGCATACCTCTGATAGGAGTATCAGACCTTGATGGCTCTTTCCTCCAAGATGGGACAAAAACCTTGATGTAGGTGTGTCCTCTGTCTCTAAACCAGTCCACAGCCAGACGAATTCCCCGGCAAGAGAAGGCTTCTTTATTTCCATGGCTACAATGGAAGTCAGAGAAATATGAGGAGACACGAAAATATCCTGGAAATATCCTGGATTACAGATTCAAAACTAAGAGGGAACTGAGCAAAAGTGAAGTTTAAACACAGTCCAGTCTTCCCTCAGACTAAACTAACAAACACAGGCCCCTCTCAATAAGGATGCTCAGGTTTCAGGGGATGGAGAGTAGAGGGTTGTGGTACAATGTTCCAAGGAATAATTGACCTGTCCACTGTTTAGCTGAACTTAAAAGAACCAACAATGAAGGGGGAAAACAAGAAGAATCAACATGAAACTGACAAGATTAGGAATCTGTAGAATTGCCCTCCCTCAGAGATGATTGTAGTGGCTATGCCAAGACTCCAGAGTCTAAGCAAGGAAGCAGTGTCCCCCAAATCCCACAAAATACATCAATATTGCAGAAAAGGAAGGGCTATGTGAGCCCATGATGCATCTTGTTGACCTCTTAAAAATAATCTTCCTAGCCAGACATCTTTAATCCCAGCACTTAGGAAGCCAAGGAAAGTGGATCTCTGTGAGTTCTGGGCCAGCCTTGTGTACATAGTGAATTCCAGTCCAGTCAGGGATACATAGTGAGGCCATGTTTTAAGAAAAAGAAATCATCTTCCTTAAGCAGAGGATAATGGTACATGCCTTTAATCCTAGTACCTTGAAGGTAGAAACAGGAAGATCAAAAGCCAATGGTTATCCTTGGCTATATATTGAGGCTAGCCTGGGCTAGATAGGACCTTGCTATGGAAGAAAGGAGGGTTGTTTTGCTTCATCTTAGAGGGCTGATGGATGTACAGGGGTTTTAACTTTGAAGTAGATGAAAGAATGTGGGGGGAGGGGCACCTGTGTATGGCTTACAAAGCTTCACTGGCCCATTGAGGACAGTGAGTGGGTGTGAGGCATGAGATAAGAGCTGGAGAAATCATGAAGCAAGTGTCACTGGTTAGACCCAAGCTGCTGCTGCATAAATGAGAATTGAAAATGAATTCGGGGACGACTAGAAGGTACCAGAACTCAGTTTCTGGATGTGGAAGGGACAAAGACAGTATCAGGGACATCCATGTTCCTCATTATCACAGTGAGATGTGGAAGTGACTGAAAAACGTTTCAGGTACTTTCAGGTTCCTCATATAAATGTGCAATGGACCTTGAGCTGACAGGGGAATTCTGAGAAGGGCTGTGGTTGGGAGAAGGACCATTCATAAGTTTGGCTTTGGATATAGAGTGACTTAGATCACTAAGTAAACACCAAGAGGTCAAAGGAGAGATCTGAGTGGTAAAGGTTGAAGATCACCCTTGTTTAAGCAAGAGTCGAAACTACAGCATGGACATAAAGAATCTCTCCAAAAGACAAGAAGAAAAACAACCAGGTGTACCGGGGTCCCAGCCGACACTGAGGTACTGAGGTTGATGCACATATATGTATATATAAACACACATTTGGTGGATGGAGCAGAGCCCCAACAGTTTATTTTTTTTCTCTCAGCCTTTATATAGCTTCTTAGACTTCTTCATGAAATTACCTCATAGGTAAAATGTTACACAAAAGGGAGTTACAGAAGGGTGTTGATGTTAAATTCAAAGTGGCATTTCACTCTATAAGCTCATTATAAGCTCAAAGCAACAGTTTCACATGTCCTTGCTTTATCACAGTGCACACCTTATGGCCTCTCATCCTTGGACCTGATCTAGAATGAATGTTTTCCCTTGATCACACATCTGTCCCAAGCCCATTTCTCTTCATTGTTTTCCTTATTTTGCAGCCTTTACTTACTATTCTACAAGGAGAGGTTACATTCTATTCTTGATTCTAACTTTATTATATCTTTCTGGCAAAACAACTAAAACCATCCCCTTAAACTTTCTTCCTAAAGTTAAACAGCATTATTATACGAAAGTACATCTTCATATTGATCTGCAGAACATTTGCCAATAGATTGGGCTGATGCACAGGGATCATTAGGTTATGTAATAGTGGTACGAAAGGAATATCAGCAGTGAGAAGCAATCCTGAGACGAACCTTCTGGGGTCCATGCCTCTCAAGAGCCCACCCACCACAGCCATGCAAAACAGTGGGCCACCTCCAGAAAACTCTCTTGCTTGCCATAACCCTTCCTCCATGGCTTTAGTCACAGGTGTGCTGTTGTCTAGAAGCCCGGGAAAGAGGCAGCCAAGCGCCCTCTGGGGAATGGCGAAACCTAAAGGCTTCCGTTGGAGTTGGTCAATTCAGGTCCTTGGTGTTTTGCTGGAGACAGAGACAAGTGGCTGGATCTGGGACAGTGTGGGGGGAAGTCGACAGGCTGAGCCATGAGTATGGCAGTGTCTGGCTTCTCTCTGGATCAGACCGTTTTCCCCACTTCTCTGCTTTCCCCCCAGCTCTTCACTCAGCCGGGCACCTCCCCAGATGCTGTCACTGGGTCTTTGCAGCAGTTACCCCTGACCTCTCTCTGCATTCACTCCTCTTCCTTCTTCCCTGCGTCCCTGAAGTCTTGCTTCCTCAGGAAAGCATGCCCTGACTTCTTAGGGTCTGTATCACAGACACTCTCTAGAATTTACCACCCCATCCAGACACAGCGTAATCTCACTTGTAATCTCAGCACCCAGGAGGCTGGGGCAAAATCATTGCCTGGAGTTGCAGGCCACACTGACTACTTATATAGCAAAAGCTTGTCAAAATAGAAAGCAAAACAAACAAACAAACAACAACAACAACAAAACACACACACACACACACACACACACAGAGTTGTTCCCAGGGAGGGGGCTCTACAGGACTAAAGTCCAGGGCCTGACTAGCTTGGTCCCTGAATATTGGTGAAGGCTTACTAAAAACCTGCTGTGTAGATTCATGATGGAGACGATGCCAACCTTAGAACCAGCAGAAAGAGGGACATCACAGGCAAAAGGGAGGATTGCCTGGAAAGACCCTGATACAGCCCTATTCTGGGGACCCAAAACATAGCAATGTGCCCACAAGTCACAGAGGAAGCACAAGGGACATAGAGACCAGAACAGGAAGAGGCCAGAGGCATCGGATCCATCTAGAGCTGGAGGTGACGGTTGGCTGTGAGCTGCCTGGTGTGGGAACTGAACTGGGGTCTTCTAGAAGACTGGCAAGTACTCTGAACTGCTGAGCCACCTCTCCAGCCTGAGACAGTTCTTAGAAGGTTTTCTAGAAGCAGTCAGCTCATATCCAGTTGGAGACCACACTGAGTTTCCCTAACTGCACTCTATTGTGTGACTGTCCCTGTCTCTTGGGAGGGTGAGACAGACACAGGTTTACAGAGTAAGAAGGGAAGTGTAGGGAAGCAACCAATCTGTAGAGCCACAAGCCAGACCCCCAGCAGATATAAGCTATCTCTGGGGATTTCTTCAGCTTCAGTAGCCATAAGGATCCTGACTTGACGTTTCTCTTCTCAGCCACAGAGGCTGTGCTAGGAGGCTTGTGCAAACAGTAAGGAGAAGATACCAGCCGGATGCCCTGGGAAATGAGGAGGAAATGAAGCGTTAGTCCCTTCCAACCACCCACACTGACTGGCTGGAAGAAGAAAGGTCAGAGGCGAGGCTGTCATTCCCCAGGTTCCTCCTGACCCCTCCTCCTTCTGATAAGTCCCAGGAGGGGCACATCCAAACTCTCCCCAAACCGGGCCACTTGATTTAAAAGTGGCCCATAGTGGAGCTGGAAACAACTCCCCAGGCCTCTTACAGGCCCTAGGCCTGGAGGTTCTGAGAGAGCTGGGGATGGAACAACAGGTCCATGCTGGAGGAGAATAGTTTCAGCCAAAAGACATTCCTATAAGGAGCCTTAGAAACTCTTCTTCTAAAAAGCACTGCCCTTCACTCAGTCCCACAGTGATCAGTAAGGTCGCTAGGGCAGCACAGGCCATGTCCAGAATTGGACGCTCTGCCCTAGGGAAAGTTGTCTAGCAAACACCAGATAGGCTTCTTTGATGATGATGGCGATCAAAAGATGTAACAACCTCTTGGGATAAAACCTGTAGCCGTCTGGAGCTGAAACGGGGCACCATATTTTGACCAGGACTGTGTGATTACACATACCTCTCCTGCCTCACTCCAATTCTCCCTTTATTTAAACCTAAAGTTCACATCAATACTCTGAATTTAGAGTCTCTGGGTCCCTTTATCTGTTCCTTTTGCAATGCACACTAATTAAGACTGTTTGCTGTTTTCTCCAATTCCTTGATTCTTTAATTAGCATGTTGCAACAGGTACCAAAGCCCCAGGTTTGACCTAGCATTCTTGTTACGATTCCAGTTCACCAGGACATCCTGTGGTAGACATGAGACCTGCTCAGTCAAGACCCAAGACCTCCTGTCCCAGCTATCACAGGTGGGGTCCCCTGTGCTTATTGGGAAAGGAGTCAGGACAGGGATGGAAGCACAGAGCCTAAGTCATGCAGAAGGCTAGACCAGGAGGGAACACCATACAGGTATAGACAAATGTCAGGTCAGCCCCTCCCCTTTGTAAAAATTGAGGATCTGTCCACCAAGAGTACTCTGAAGGACAGACACCCACCCCATCCTCCACATTCACTCCCTCAGGCACACACAGCTCCCGAACACAGTCATACAGCCCCAGCCAGTTCTCAAATACAATGGTCACTACCACAATTACTCTGAAAAATGTCCTGGGGCTCTCCATGAACTTATCTTAATTGCTCTGAAGCCATGCAGCATTTGTGTGTGTTTGTTGAACTGATGGACACAGACTTAAAGACAGGTGCAAAAGGCAACCCTCTTTGCAACCTAGAACGCACTAGTCAATGAGTTCCGACACACGTAGAAGGAGTATGGTAGGTGAGACAGCTTGAAATGTTGACAGCAGTAAAAATATAATTGGCTCCAAAACAACTGACAAACACAAATCAGCCAGCCTCCCTTCTCTGATCTTTTGATGGGTATATTTGGGCAGAGAGAAAAGGAGGGAAACTGAGTCCCCGTAGAGTTCCAGTCACCCCTGGTCCCTTTCCGGGAGGAATGTGCCCACCTGGGTGTTTGTCCCTGTCTTTGCACCAACTTACAAACTCCTATTACAAGACAGTGCTGGAGCTAAACCACCTGCCGGGGGTGCCCCTGTAATCCTAGGAGGTTACAAAACAGAATGGTAAGCTTTGGGCTAGCCTTGTCTAACGTTGAGTTTCAGACTAGCCTAGACTATAGAGAAAGATCTTTTCTCAAAAGATTCCAAGCACAGAGCCTCAAGACATAGCTCAGCTGACACTGTGCTTGTCTGGCATGTTCAAGGCTCTGTGTTTGTTCCTGGCATCAAATAAGTCAGCCATGGTGATGCATGCGTGTAATCCCAGCACTCAGGAAGCAGAGACAGGAAAATCTGGAGGCAATCATCAGCTTTGGTAACACCGGAAGTTTGGGGCCAACCTGATCTACATAAGACCCTGTCTTAAAACAACAACAAAAAAGAAAAGCAGAAAAAATAATAAGAAGAAAAGAGAAAAGACACACCTGTGGCTTTAGGGTCTCTTTTTAGAGGTATAGGGACAAGTAGGGAGGCATAACGCTCATTTAAATAACTGTAGAGAGCTCTATTTAACAGTCATGCGACTCACTTTGTCATTACATGACTCCCTTGAGGAAATGACTTTCACCCCATTTTACCCTTATGGAAACTAAAGCAAAAAACATGCCCAGCTCTCTGACCCGGTGATCACTCAGTCTGTCACTACAAAGTCTTCCTTTCCCCAAAATCTTTGGGGCCAAGACAGTAAAGTCTTGGACACTGAGAATCCTCCCACTTGGAGGAGCTTCCATGGAGAGATTAACAGATACTGGGAACAGGGCTGCCATGAGGCCATGGGAAAGGAAATGGGGGCCTAGAGGTTTTGAATATTGGGAGGGTAGAAAAGGGAAGTGGTTGGTGTCCAAAACAAATTCTGCCTATATGGCAACTGTGCCTGCAGCAGCCAGTTAGAGGACTGTCATTTGCTCAAACTAGATGATATGATTACACACCAGACAGTACTGACTAGTGTTCAAGAATCCCCTGCAGAAGTCAGGGGCTCACAAGACGGCCCATGGTGTACAAGGTCATGATCATGGGGTGGGATGAACAGAGGTGTCTCAGGCCTCTGAGATGGAGAGGCTATTTCCACCCCATTTCTTATTGGAGGCCCAAACCAGTAGCGCTCTGAATCTGCCCAGTGGAAGGTCTAACCCGGTTTGGGTCAATGGAAGGAAGGAGGATTACAGGAGCTGTCCTGGCTGCCCTCTTCTTGGTGAGGCAGAAATGGGTGTGGATTTGAGTTGGAGCAGACGACCCCAGCCCAGAAGCAAACCCTCACCAGATGTCATGCATAGTGACTAACATCTGTAAGCCCAGTACTCAGGAGGCCAAGGCAGAAGTTTAGGGACAGTTCAGCCCATATACCAAGACTTTGTTTTAAAACACACCAGCCTGGTGCGGTGGTTGCTTCGGGAAGAGATGGGGAGGGGAGAGGGTAGGCTGGAGATAGAGTTCATTAGCAGAATGCATTCGTAGTCTGCACAAAGCCCTGGTTTCATCCCCAGTGCTTCATAAAACCAAGCACCGTGGTAGCTGTCTGTCAGCACTCCAGCAGTGGAGGCATGGGAACCAGAAGGTCAGGGTAATCTGCTACATACAGTGATCAAAGTCAGCCTTGGCTACACAAAGCTGTGTCTCTATAAAGAAAGTACATTCATTGCTAGACATTTGTCATGAGGCCAGGTGTCTAGAGGACAGTTATACAGCTTACATTGTGTTTTCTCTCCTCCTTTCCTTCATATGAACATATGTGCACACACACACACACACACCTGTCAAAAGGACTCTAATGGATTCTGGGTCGTGAGTCTATCAGAGCCACCCACTCAATACGCACATGATTCGTGGGGAACCCAGCACTGGCTGTAACACAAAGTGTCTTGGTACTGGCCCTGCAAATCTCTGGGGAAGGAAATAGGGGCCTGGCACATCCTGTCCATAGCTGGCACTCTACCCAGGAGACCACTGATGACAGGACAAAGGCCTATGGGGATGTGGTTCTCCAGTCTGTGGTCCTTTCCCAGGCCAAATGTAGGGAGAGGCGAGAGCTTCAGGGATGGGAATGGATAAAGGTGATGGAGAGATGACAGAAAAGTGGTGATGGGCAGCTTTGTAAAAAGTATAAAGCCCAGAGCTGGTGTTTTCTTGATCTGTGACCTTAGGGGAACCATTGTGTGTCTGAGAATCCACAAAAGAGAAGTCCCTTTCTTTATGGGAAGATTGAGTTCATCTCTTTCTAGAACATGTAAAATAAGTTCTGTGGATCTTAGCATGTCAGAATTTTTTTAAGTCTTCTGGCCTGGTATCAGTGGTACATGCCTTTAATCCCAGCACTCAGGAGGTGGAGGTGAAGGCAGAGGCAAGCAGATTTCTGTGAGCTCAAGACCAGCCTGGTCTAAGAACAAGTTCCAGATCAGGGAGGGCTATACAGAGAAGCCCTGTCTCAAACCTGTCCCCCATCAAAAAGGGCTTCTGCAGTTACTTAGTCCAGCTCAATTGTGTAAATAGGCTTCTAAAAAAGAACAAGGTCTGGAACTCGTGTAGACGCCTCATTTGAAAAGCTGGACACATACTTAGTCAACTTGTTTAGCCATTGATTAATTAATTCCAATGAAGTAAAAGGAAATCACTTTGAACAGTCGGGCCCTCTGTGGTATTAGCTACACTCCAAGGTTTCCATAGCCACGTGGAGCAAATGACTTCCACAGCAGCAATGCAGCTCCAGAGCCTTCCACCCTCACAGTCCCCATGGACAGCCTTGGGACAAGTACTCAGAACTCGGACTTCCAGGCACAGAACTACTCCATCCTCTGGCTCTGGCCTTCTGTTTTCCCGTGTGGACACGAGGAATGCAAGGGGACCGTGGAAACATCTGAGGCCTGGCTCCCCTCCACGTTACAACTCAGGGTTATCCTTTTTTTTTTTTTTTTTTTGGTTTTTCTTAATTGGGCTTGTTCCTTACACAACGACAAAGTAAGCTATCATGTAGAGGAACCCAAAGGACTCCTTGTGTTGTTAAACTGAGGAGACAGAAGGCTTTCAAAGCTTCTTGTGGGGTAGCCCCACACACCCAGCTCCCTCCTGTGTAGATGAGTCATGATCAGAAAGTGTTTCAGAAATCCAATGTGTCCTGAACAAATACATCACCCTTTGCTCATAAATGCCTTAAATCCAGGGCCCAGAACAATTCATCTGGACTTAGCCATCATCCACAGTTTCAGTCTAAACAACCTGAAGTACAGCTGGGGAGGCACCACTGGAAGCCGGGTCTAACCTGAGTCAAGGGCTAACCTTCTCAAAACCCATCAAGTCCCTTCCCCAGCAGCTGGGAGGTTCAGATAGAAGGACAGATGACTCCACGTGAACATTCTATATTGGCACAGGTTATGTGGCATGGTGCATTATCTCTAACTTCTCATTGTATGCCAGTGGTCCCTAATGCTTTGGGGATCACAGACCCTTTCATTATTTATTAAAATCCATACATCTCTGCAGAGAAGCAATAGTAATTGTGCACAAATATGCCATAATACATATCATTGCAAGCCACTCATAGCTTTGAAAGTAGATGGGCCCCAGATCCAGGCCTGCAGGAAAAACTAAAAAGTAGATTCCCCATCAGTCTGTGCTCCAGAAACAAAAGCACATGAAGGCGTGAAGGCGTGGTGGTGTGGTGAGCCATCAAATGACAGCAGGTGTTAGACTGCAGGAAACTTCCCGACAACTGGGGGGTTGAGGGAGGAGCAAGCCTTGTTACCAAAAGTGAGGCTTCTGTTTTCTCTAAGCAGTGGCATGGGCCACCACCAGCTCCAGGGGAGGGAAGGACAGCCAGCTGTGGAAGTTGTCCCTGCCAACAGTAGCCATGCTGCTTATAGGTTAGGGATAAAAAGACACATGTCCCACCACCACTTCAAGGCTTCAAGCTCTACTCTGTTCCCCCGAGAGCAGACAGCAGCCTCACCTCTCAAAGCAGAGGGTAGCAGTGTCTGGGATCCTATGAACCTCAAACGAGGAGGACCTCCTAAGAGCATCTTTCTGGGATTAATAGAATTTTGTGTTCAGGAGCTGGAGGGATGGCTCAGCATTTAAGAGCACTGACTGCTCTTCCAGAGAACCCAGGTTCAATTCCCAGCACCAGAATGGCAGTTCACAATGGCCTGTAACTCCCATTCCAGGGGATCTGACATCCTCACACAGATATACATGCAGTCAAAACACCAACGTACATAAAATAATCTTTTTAAAAAATCTGTTCTCTGTAGGAAGTGAGACACCAGTTTGAGTTTCCATCCTGCATTCTCTATAAAGGGGGCGAAGGGGGGGCTCTCTGTGGTCATCTTTTTCATGGCTGAGGATCTGGTTGGCCCTGGGAACAAACTGTCCCCTGGAGGGCACAGTGGAGGGGCAGAGAATCTACATAGACCTCCTCTGTGCTCTTAGAACTTGGCCTTTAAGAGAAATTAATTACAGTCCATAGTCAAGGGGTTGTTATATTATTTGTTCTTCTCCCTAGGATCCAAGGAGCAAAGAAGTGTGTGTGTGTGTGTGTGTGTGTGTGTGTGTGTGTGTGTGTGTGCATGTGCACGCGTGAGCATTCACACACACACACACACACACACACTCACACTGAAGTATTTGGTAGACAGAAAGTATAGGAAAACACTTAGACGTTGACATGTTTTTTGCAGTGAGTCTGTGTGAGGGTTTCCATTTGCAACCCACACAGATTAAGCGTGGGAAGATAAAACTGACTACAGTGGGAGGGTTGGGTGGCAGTGGTAGTACTGAATAGATTGACCTAAGACACTTACTTCATAGTCATGTTGTCATGTACAGATAGAAGATGTAGTTTCAGTTTGAATTCCAGACTGCAGCAGAGTTCCATCCTCCAGCCCCCCAAAAAAACCCATGAGCTCTCTAGCCTCATTTTCAACAGTGTTCTCTGATTCCCAAGGAGAATGCTTCTTCCTGAGGTAGTCTGTTTGTGATATGGCCACTCCAGCACTTTCTCTCAAACTTGGGAACTTGTTCCATCTTGGGGCTGACATGGGCTTTGATTTGGTTAGTGATGCCTACAATCAGACCCTTTTTCAATCACTGCCTAGTAAGCTTTGTCCAGATCACGCAGAAGTCAGGTATCTCTTCCCCTGCACTTTCTAAGGCTGCTAGAACATTTTTAATTTACACTTATTGATTGGTACAGTCATACGTGGGAAGGTCAGAGGACAGCTAGCATTACTCCCCGTTTCTCTTTCTACCACGTGGGTCTCAGGGAGAAAACTCAGGTCTTCAGATTTGGCAACAGGTATCTTTATCAGCTGAGCAACCTCACTGGCCACTGGATTCTCTCAAGCCTCTGTCCTGGCTAGTTTATTCTCAACTTGACAAGTTAGGGACAGAAGGGAACCACAGTTGAGAAGATGCCTCTGTCAGACAGATTTATACACAAATTTATGGGGAATTTTCTTAGTCAGAGGTTAATGTGAAGGGTCTAGACCTTGTGGGTATTGATATCCTGGGCAAGTGGTCCTGGTGTGTATTTAAAAAAAAAACAAAACAAAACAAAAAGGCAGGCTGAGGAAGCTGTGAAGAACAGACCAGTAAGTAGAATTCCTCGTTGGCCTCTGCTTCGGTTCCTGTCTCTGAGTTCCTGCCCTGAGTTTCCACTTTGGCTTCTCCTGAGATGAACTGTAACCTGAAAGCCAATTAAACCTTTCCTCCCCGAATTATTTCTGGCCATGGTGTCTCATCACAGCAATAGAAACGCCCTAACATTGTCTCTTTAACACCTCACAGACCAAGATGTCGTAGGTTTCCCGTCTGCTGCCGAAAAGGGGCGTAGGAGAGACAGCGAAAGCGCGAATGCACAGTAGGAGCCAGGGGCTCCATCACCACTTGATACTATCCCTGTGGGCAAACCTAGCCGATAAAAGGGGGGGGGGGGGCATATTCTTAAGGCACACCATGCTGGGCGCGTGGGGACACCCACAGGGCTGAACCATTCCAAACTTCTGTCCTACACTGCCAAATTCAAAGTGAGCTCAGATCCCTGGGGGGAGCCTCAGATGCTTGTCGACATGTTTGGAGCCGCTGATAACTGCTTTTCGGAATTCCTACTCAGCTTTTAAAAGGGGAAGTGCGAGTATTTATAGCTGTGAGTGAGCTATTTCCTATGACTCTGCCCTCTGCCCGCCTGTAACTCAGCCAAGTTTGCGCAATGCCCTCCTCACCCAGCACTGAGGGTGGAATCTTGGGAGATTGGGCCACAGCGGAGCTTTGCCAGATCAGGCACAATAGCCACACGCGCCATCAAGCTGGAATCTCTGCACACAAGGAAGAAGCCAAGTTACAAAGACTGACCTGGCCCCGTCTGCAGCTCAAGATGGGAGCAGACACACAAGAACTGCAGCCTTGCCTCACCACCGGCCCCAAGCAGAGGGCTTTGAGCACAACCTAAGCACTTCTGGTTCTCAGGCCCTAAAGGTGGAGATCTACCGGCCTGCTCTCCACAGAGAGGAACCGAGTACTCTCGCCTTTCCAGAATAACACAGCTGGCTGGGGACAGACTCCATAGAAGGAGCCCTATCTGCCAACACCTAACCCTGGGCTCCTGTCTGTCACTTGCTTCGTTCCTTCTGAAGAAAGCTGCTCCTCTTGTGAGCATGGTTAGCATCAACTTGCTGAGCAGGCTACAACAGGCACTTTTCCTAGCTCCCTACTAGGAAGGGTTGATTCCACATCACAGAACCAGAGAGCAATTTGCCTGGTTCACACAGCTACCAAGATACAGAACAGGGTTTGAAAGTCTGATCTAGGAGAAAGAAAGGAGAGAGAGAGAGAGAGGGAGAGGGAGAGAGAGAGAGAGAGAGAGAGAGAGAGAGAGAGAGAGAGAGAGAGAGAAGGAACCCAACAAAGTAAAATGAGAGCTAGCATTTGCTCTAGCTGTACTGCCTCTGGTATGTATACCCAGAAGAACCTAAACCAAGCACAGCATCAGCTTTCACACCCATCTCTGCCAAAACCCTCCTCACGGTATGTGGGTCATAGAGTCAGTCCAGATACCCATGCCTTTGCTCATAGAGAACAGTAGCCTGACTTTGGGTAGCTGTTCCTCACTACGACCCCCTCCCCCCTGCAACTACTGGAAAGTTACCTTCCAGATGGTCCCTGCAGGCTAACACCTGCTGTCATTTGATGGCTCACAATACCACGTCTTAGTGTGCTTTTGTTTCTGGAGCAGCTTTTGTTTCTGAAGCCTGAGAGGAGTTTTTGGGTTAAAATCCAGGTATCTGCAGAACTGATGGGAATCTACTTTTTAGTTTTTCCTGCAGGCCTGGATCTGGGGCCCATCTACTTTCAAAGCCATGAATGGCTTACAATGATACGTATTATGCCATATATGTGCACAATTACTATTGCTTCTCTGCAGAGATGTATGGATTTTAATAAATAATTAAAGGGTCTTTTTAGTCTGGAGACTAAAAGAAATGTAATGTGTATACACAATGGCATATACATTTTAAAAAATGATGATTATGTCGTTTGCAGGAAAACAATAATACTTAAGATTCATCTTAATCAATAGAAGCCAGACTCAGAAAGTCGGAGATGGCATATATATGGAATCTCACTTTATATATTGTGTGTGTGTGTGTGTGTGTGTGTGTGTGTGTGTGTGTGTGTATATATATATATATAGCAGGGAAGGATAAGGGGACTATTTGTTGAGGAGGGAGGGGACCAGTGGGAAGAAAGGAGAAGAGACAAGAGGGGTAGTAGAAAGTGTGGGCCAAGCATGTGACATACATGTATGACTATGCCATTAGGAAACCTATTGATTTGTAGAATAGTTTTTAAAAATTCATCCATCAGTCCTAAAACTCTTTGAACCAAACCACAGAGAGGAAATGTTTCCCAGGACTCCTGATAACAAGGTCTCTGGCCCCAGCGCTCAGTAATAAGATGAAGGAAACCAAAGATGCTACCTCATAGCCACATTGCTGCCATCGATCACTATGGGCCGCAGGAAGCGGGCTGGATCTCCGCCAGCCTCTTCTAGGCCTGGTCCCAGGCCCTGCTGGGCAGAGTCTTGGACCCCGCAGCATCCCCGGGGAATCAGCACTACCCCGGTGCCACTGGCTGGATCCTCCTGGGCCCTTGGGCGACTGCCGGTCTGGATCAACTCTTGAAGCACGTCATTGACCAAGGCACTGTCACCCAGTTTGCCCAGCACCCTGACCACGTCCTCCTGGCTGTAGCCCAGTTTCTGGAAAAATTCCATCTTGCTCCGATGCTCCATATTGTGCCAGCTGTTGCTTGGCCCGGCTCCTGCCCCAAGCTTCCTCCTGGCAGAACAGCACAGGCATGAGCTAAAATGAAAAAACAGTCGTCAGGTGTTTGCCGAGCAGCCTGGCAGGCAGGCTACCGGGTGAGAAGGGCACGCAGCGTGCTCCTCCCTCGTGGCGTTATCTATCAGGAAATCATGTGGCTCCAGGTCCCCTTGGGGATTTTCATTTGCTTGGTGTGGCTGGCAAGCCACCGATGCAATTATGCCTCTTTTACTTTTAGTGTATTCTCTGATGCCTTTGTTCCTGTGTGCCTGTACAGGGAAAGTTAACCAGGGCCCAGGGTGGCAAGAGCCAAGTAGGGCACCAAACCAGACAAACCTTTTTAGAGACTCTGTTAGGAGCAAGATGCCATCCACCCAGATTTCTGTACTGAAGTGGTTAGCACCAATACCTCCGGGTGTCACAGTATTTGGAGAAAAAGACCTTTCAAATCAGGTCCTTGGGGACATACCTTCACCCTAAACAGATGCTCTACAAGAAGAGACAAGGTACTTTAGACACACACACATATTAGCTTAGGAGGGTGGAGGGACTCCTGTGGTTGTGAGCAGGTTAGGGCGTGAGACCAGGGAAGGAACCAACATTGTTGACTCTTTGATCTAGAACTTGCAGCCTCCAGAACACAGTGGCTTTCTATTGTGTCAGCCCTTGCTTGCCAAAATGGCTACATCGGTCCTGGTTATAGCAATCCTGGCAGGCAGTATAGGCTGCTGGCTCACCCACAAGAGAATACTCACAGAAGGGGGCCGGCCCCTCCCAGACAGGCAAGGCTACCCGGGAACCCAACTCTGCAGTCTAGCTCAATTGACTGACTCAGATTACACTTAACCTTAAAAATAAACAATCCAGACTCATATTGGGCTCTTCCTCTGGGGACACTCAGCATGGCCTGTCATATCTCCTGTGTAGAGGTGACAATGAAGAGCCTGCACCTGACAGTTGTGTTCAAAGGGAGAAAATGGAATACTCAGGGCACTCCGGGACTCTCTGCTAGTCACAGAAACTTGACACCATTCAAAAATGTGTAAAACTATACAGATGATCCATGAAAACCTAGTCCCCATAAAGGAGCCCAACAGCGCAGAAGTAGAAAGAAGGTATAAAACAAGCTCTACACCTCCAGCGCCTCCTACGCACGACTCCAGCGCTTTCTCTTTGCACCCACCTGCATTTAATAGAGACACACGGATATGGTCTTGGGGTTGCCTCTGGCTTATTTTTGCATGCATGATGCCGAGCTGTGTGTATCGTTAGTCAGCAGCTTGCCTTTGTCCTTTAAAACTCAGATTGAACATCTTGTCCCGCCAGTTTCCATGATCTGGCTGTTGTATGCCCAGAATCAAACTTGATGGTGAATGAATGAATGAATGAATGAATGATGGTCTTTAGGGTTAACCATACGCCGAATGACGCAAATTTTAGTCCGACTCCTGTTTTTCCACTGCTACAGATGCTGCTTACTGAAGATTCTTGCGCATGCTCCTTTCACTGCCCCACCCCCTTCCCAATGCTATGGACTCTTCACCTTTGCAACCCAATCTTCTGTATGAATCCTTAGCAGGAGGTGTGCTTCTGGGCTAGCCTCCCACTTGGCTGTCACGTGCTTCTGAAGACCTGTCCTTCCAGGGCAGGAACCGGGACAGACTAAGTCAGAGGCTGCCAAGCACAGAGCGTTTCAAGTACAACCTTCTAGACAGAGAGACCTCTACTGCTGCCCCAGAATGTTTGCTCCCACTCTGCCTCTGTGCAAGCCCTCTGGCTTGGACCCAGAATTATATCAACAAAAATCTAACCATATTTCCATCTACCCCAACCCCTAGTGACTACAGAAAGGACGCCAAGTTCCTGAGCCTGCAGAACAGCTGTGTTGCCCTGTGGCTCTGACCTCGGCCACCTCACTACCTACCAGTGGCTCAGCTAGTCCTTACTCAGAGTGAAATGAATCTCTTCCTCATATCTAAATATTTCAGGATGTTCCCAAAAGATGCGCTTCTCTCTGTTTTGCTTTGCACTTTAAATTTCGGGGCACATAGCACTCAGAGGCATCCTCTTGGACTCTACAGACCTAACAGGAGCTCAGCCATGCCACCTACCACAGCACAGCACATTCGTGACCCCCTCACGCAGATTGTTAGTTATTCTTCTCAAGAGACTCAATCGTTCTGGCCCGTCTGCCTCGGAGTCACCATCGCTTAGTGGCACCTGATATAGCTAGTTCAATGGGTTTTTGTTTTGTTTTGTTTTGTTTTGTTTTGTTTTGCTTTTGGGGTTTTTTGTTGTTGTTGTTTAAATTTCTTTTTTTATTAGGTATTTATTTCATTTACACTTCCAATGCTATCCCAAAAGTCCCCCACACACTCCCCCACCCACTCCCACTTTTTGGCCCTGGTGTTCCCCTGTACTGAGGCAGATAAAGTTTGCACAACCAATGGGCCTCTCTTTCCACTGATGGCCGACTAGGCCATCTTCTGGTTCCCTCTGATGGTCTAAGCAGGGGTCTTCCTCTCTTCCCACACATTTTTCCTTGAGTTGTAACTCTCACAGAACAGCATCCTCTAGCGGCCCCAAAGGAGATACTCCAGTGTCCCCTTTGATGCCTGACTTCCACATCCAGTGAGTCATTAACTCTGTTTTCTGGAGACTTTGTGTACCCACCCTGCCCTCCACACACACTGACACTGTCCCATCCTCTTGCTCCATGGAGCAAACTTACTGATTACCTACTCACACTGGCTCCACAGAAACAAAACAAAGCACGCTCTAATCTCAACCTGCTCCTAACCTACTCTGGAAAACAGACCCAAAAAAAAAAGAAAGAAAGAAAAAGAGAGAAAGAAAGAAAGAAAGAAAGAAAGAAAGAAATAAAGAAAGAAAGAAAGTAGAAAGTCATAAACCCAAATAAGTGCCACTGATTGCTTTGGGTTTGGCTTTTTGTTTGTTTACATTTGCATGTCTGTCTGTGTGTGTGTGTGTGTGTATTTGTGCCTATGTGTGTGTGTGTGTGTCTGTGTGTGTATGCCCATGTGTGTGTGTGTATGTCTGTGGGGAGGTATGTATGTGTGTATGTGTGTGTATCTGTGTGTGCATATGTGTGTATATGTCTGTGTGTGTGTCTCTCTCTGGGTATATATGTGTATATATGTCTAGGTGTGTGTCTGTGTGTGTATATGTATCTATGTGTGTGTGTGTGCTGTGTGCTGTGTGCTAGAGTGCTCAGTGGCAGTCAGAGGACATCTTGTAAGACCCTCTTCTCTCGTTTGGCCAGTGTGGTACCTGGGTATGAAAACGAGGTTGTTGGGCTTAGCAGCACGTGCCCTTCCTTGCTGAGCCACCTCACTAGCACAGAACAATTGGTTATAAAACCGTGCTCTCTGGAGCTAGAGAGATGCCTCAACATTTAAGAGCTCTGAGTTCTGTTCCCAGCAGGTACATGGTGGTTCACAACCATCTCTAACTGCAGTTCCAGGAAATCTGATGCTTTCTTCTGACCTCTAAGGGCACCAGGCACATACTTGGTGCACATATATACATGCAGACAAAATACTCATACACAAATAAATCATATATATGTGATAGAAAGAAAATGAAAAATATGCTTTCAAGGTAGAGATGAGGACTAACTTGTTCCCTTTTGCAGGGTAGGGAGGGACAGTCCAGGCTCATCAGGCAAAGGCACTCTCCACCAAGTCCGATGAACTGAGTTTGATCCCCTGCGAGAATCGACTTATGGAGCTTATCCACCGACAATCAATAAGTAAATGTAAGAATAGTGTCAGGAAAGGGCAGAGAAGACTCCTGTGAGGCCTTTGGAGAGGACATTAGGATCTCAACATGAAGTCTGTCCTACGCCACCCGACATCACTAATGCCAAACCGCTACTCAGAGACTCAGTTTCTCCAAACGTCCACAGTCCTCTATCCTGCACGAAGTAAAGGTCAAAACTCACCCACACAAGAACCAGGGCCTCACAGTCGGCCCTACTCTCTTCCCCTTCCCTTAACGGCGTGTCTCCAGTCCAGCCTTGCCTCTCTATGTCTAGTGAGCAGTTCTCTTAGGACCTAGGACTAGGGTCCAATTTTAGACCAAACTTCACGTAGGAAAAGGACCCTCATCTCACACTTAAGTGGGCAGACACTCACTGCCACAGGGCTCCTCCCCTACCTGGAACATCTGCTCTCTTCACAGGCTAAGCCTACTGTCACCTTTTCTGGAAGCTTCCATGAACACTCTACCCCTCAGTGCTTTGCACCCCTGCACTTATTTCAAGATAAAGGAAGAACAGAAAGACAGCAGCAGAGATAGAAACATTCATGTTCCCAGATGGATGTGCTGGTTCATGCCTTTAATTCCAACACTGTGTGAGTTCCAGGCCAGCCTGGTCTACAGAGTGAGTATCAGGACAGCCAGGGCTACACAGAGAAACCCTGTCTCGGAAATCTAAAACAAGCAAAAAGAAAGAAACGCACACATTCCCATTGTGGCTTCTCTTGCTTTCTGTATCATTTTTATGAACTCTTACTTAAGCTTCCGGTTTCTCTTGTTGGGAAAACAGTCTAGATGTGCACATTCTCCTTTCAGGGCTGGGGAAGCTGAGGCCACATAGCTAGCAAACGGCAGAGGGTGCCACGGGTAAGCTCCAGAAATAACTTGTTGTGTTGAGTCTTGTGCTCAGTACAAAGGTAGTGCATTAACCGTTGTAGAAGTGGAAAACGTAAACTGTCAGCTGAGTGGCTTCCCTTCATCCTCAAAGGAGCATCTCCACGAGGCGCCCTCTGTTTATTTTGTAACTACTGCTGGGTGGGACAAGAGCATCTAAAATGAAGAGACTTGTGCCGATGGGGTGAGCAGGCAGGTGGCCGTATGGCCCTCCCTGTGGCTGCTTCTTTCTATGGAGCCAGCCAGTCATCTGCCACAGAGCCTTTTCTGAGAAGACTTTCAAAAGGTACGTGTGCCACCAGACAGCTGTTTTTAGACAGCTGTTAGTTACAAAACTAACAGAGAATTCACCTACTTCAGAAAATAATTCTCCCTGGGGACCCGAACAGTAACTTTAGTTCCTTTTAAGACACATGATTTCTAAATAAGGGAGGAAGCAGGAGTGGGTAGGGGCCTGCTCTCAAGCCTCTTCACTTTGACGAGCTCGTCTTTGAGCTGTTAGTTCTCAGCTGCTTAAGTGTGACCTTGTTATTTTTAAAAATCTTAGAGTCTGAACAGCTTCGTCTAAGTTTTCTTCCTCAGTCTTGACTGGAAGTCCCAGATAGCCCAGAAGATCAGTGACGAAATCTTACAGATTTCATCATGAGACCTCAGAAGGGTCAGCATCCCAACCCTCTCTTCTTTAGGACTGATGGCAGACACAACTGTCCCGTGTCCCTTGATGGCAGACACAACTGTCCCGTGTCCCTTCTAAAAGCAGCAAACCCAGGTTTGACGACTCCCCAAGCTGAAAGCCTGCCCTCTTTGCCTGGAAGAGCCTCTGGAGAAATTGAGGAGAGACTGAAACAGGAGAAAAAGTGAAGGATAAAGGTGGAGAAACAGCAGCCCCCTGTGCACAGCACTGCCTATCATGAGGGGCTGCCTCCTACACTGTGGAAAACTTAGCCTCCTTTTGAAGGGGAAAGTGCGAGCCTGCTCCTCGCACCGAGGTTTATGTGAGGAAACCGAGGGAAAGAGCCTTTGGTGACTTGGCCAGGGTGCTACTAGATAGTGATATTTGTCATCCAGACCAGAGAGCCCCCTCCAGTGGCCACCTGTAGTGCAAACCCACAGCACTAAGCCCCCAGACTACTCATTAGGCACCCAGTCCTGGTCCACAGGCCACTTGAAGTCAATCACAGCAGTGAGGAGACGGTCAGCCTGGTCTTAGCTTCTCAACAACGCCACGAAGTTTGGTGGTCAGCACAGACTTCCAGTCCCAAGTGGGGCTAGCTACCAGTCAGATTTGTTTTGGTTTGGTTTTGTCAGAGTTTGAGGAAGTCACAGAGACTCTAAGATTTCATCCCACAGGGCTGATTTTTTTTTTTTAAGCCTGCTCACTTCTGCCTTTTTAAAAGAGAATTTGTAATTTAAAAACTTATTGCAGAGGGCTAGGCCTGTATCTTAGTAGCAGGGTGCTTGCCTGGCTTGCACAAGGCCCCATTTTAACCATCTCTAAGCTCACCTGTATGGGTGAGTAGTCTACACTTTGCTCACCCATCTCCAGAACTCTCCATCCCTTGAAATCCATCCTCCTGAGCCCCCAAGCCCTGCCCTGCCCTAGCTAGTAGCCATCTTTCTGCTGTGTCCAGGAATCTGGCCCACAGGAGTGGGATCGCACAACATGTATCCTCTGACACTATTCATTCTACTTAGCTCAACAACCTCAAGCTCCTACCGTGTTGTGTCCAAATTTCCCTTTTGTTTGAGGCAGAATCACAACCCATGTGGATTATGAATCATAATCCATATGTGTGTGTGTTCACTCACAGGGGCTACTTTGGCTGCTTCTGTCTCTTGGCTACTGTCACTCAAACTGTTATGAACATGTTCTGGCCTGGACTTTTGTTTTCTCCTCAGACTTACTCCCTGCCACCCCCATCCTTCTCTGCTGCTATAGGTAACTTACAGGCATGCTTGAAGCATTTAGAGCCATGGGCCATAGACCTATCCTTAGGCCAGGTCCATATTAGCATCATCAGGCCTGGGAGAAAACTCCCTAATCTTGGGTGACAAAGCTTGGGTTTCTAGTTCTGCAAAGAATTAGCCATATCAGGCTAAGACCAATCAATCTCTTCATCAGTCTTGAGGCTGCTGCCAAAACTCCTGATCTCTCTCCAGCCAGGAAAGTAGACCCCGCCGAGCCACTGTCTAGACTGGTAGACACTTTAGTGAGCCTGGAAAGAATAAAGCAATGTCCACTCCTGAACGCCACAGCATTCAACGTTGCTACGAAGCCCGCAGATGGGAGGTTTACTTCAATTGGCTGGATTAACCCCCGTCCTCCCCCGTCACACAGAATGATCCTTGATAAAACTGAGCAGACCCTGCATCTAAAGGCAGTTAATGATGCTTACCGTATTTCCGTAATTTGAACACCTAACAGAACGTCTCAGGTGTGAGAAGCCAGGGTGTTGAGGGCAGTCCTGGCTCACACACCTGTCTCTAACATGCCCTTCTCCCATGCCCTTGACTGAAGTCTGTACTGTGCCTGCCACGTTAATTGATAGCAGGGCACAAGCACTCACCAGCAGGGTGTGTCCCTCGGGCTCTCACAGCAGACTTGGCCCAGCTGCCTGAGCCTTCCCAGTGCCCCTCTCTTTTCAGCTAGGGAGTGCTCTGCTCAGTCCCTCAGGAGTTGCTGGAGTCAGAGGAGGGCCAGCGCCCAGGCCACACCCCTGCTAGAAGCTGATCCAAGCCTGCGCTCCACTTCCTGCGCAAGGCACGTTCAGCTGCAAAAGGTACTTACACTTTGTGTTAAAGAGAAAAGGAAGAAGGCAGTGAGAGGTAGGAAGTTCACGCCTCCGCCCCAGTCAAAGCAAAGTACAGCAACCGTGCAAAACAAACGCGCCTCCTCCCGGGACAGCCAGGAGTCCAAGAGGGCAAAAGCACCGCGAATGGAATCGGAGGGTGAGAAGAGCTGCTAAGTTCCCACTCCTGGTGGCTGGGAAGCCCATCTGCTTGAAGATGCTCTAGGGGAAGTCGATGCTCAGCTGAAGAAGACCATAGACTGTCAAAGGGAAGCGGGAAGGGCAAAGACCGCCTCAAGTTGTTCATGGAACTTGGGCTGAGAGGATTCTGCCCGTCACCCACAAAGCCAGGAGTCTCAAGAAGTAATGACCCCCTGTGGAAAAAGGGCTCAGCGGCTCTCTTTACTGCAGTCCTACATGGAGTGAGTGACAGCTTTCTCTAACTGAGGAGCTCACATCTGATCCCAGGCCTACACAATGCACCATTCAGCCGCTATACATAGAGCAAGTACAGAGAGCAGACTCAGAATTCTGTTTCCTGAATTTGGGGTCTTTCATAGCAATGCAAAAAAAAAAAAAAAAAAAAAAAAAAAAGGTATAGCAGCCCACCTCCCACCAGATAACACCCCTAACAAAGACTTCTTCAAGGATATAGCTAAGGAGTTAAGCTGAGTTTTGAACCCGGGACTTGGGTCTGAGGAAGCAAGAATGCCCTGGCTTTCTCCTGGGTGATGGAGATTAGAAATCAGGTCCTCCTGATTTCTAATCAGGAGGAAAAAGGGCTCGGCGGCTCTCTTTACTGCTTGCACAGCAAACACTCTTACCCACTGGGTCATTTATGTTTTTTGAAACACCGTCTTTGTATGTATTCTAGGCCATCCTTGAGCATGCTATACCTAGGCTAGCCTTGAACTCAGTCCTCCTACCTCGGCCTCCCAGTGCTGAGATTAAAGGTGTGAACTACCACACCTAGCCTTGAGAGCTTAGGTCTAAGACAACAGGTCTCAGAAGCTCTGGGAAGATTATTAAGATGGACCGGGGATATGGGATATAAAAATCTTGATTTATAGGCCATTGAGATGCCTTAGCAGGTAGAGGCACCCATGGCCGAGGCTGATAACCTGTGATACCTAGGACCTACATGTGGAAGAAGAGAACCCATTCCTGCAAGCTGTCCCTTGACCTTGACACACACTGTGGCAGAGTGCACATACACACACACACACACACGAAATCCTAAAATTATGAGTAGACAGTGCCTCGGGAGCCTCCTCCTCCATATATGCACATGCATTCACACACACAGATGCACACATATGAACAAAAATGATGGTGTCAGCTGGGCAGTGGTGGCACACATCTTTTGTCCTAGCACTCGGAAGGCAGAAGCAGGCAGATCTCTGAGTTCAAGGGCAGCCTGGTCTACAGATTGAGTTCTAGGATAGCCAAGGCTACACAGTTAAACCCTGTCTCAAAAAAAATTTTTTTTAATTGTCAGACTAGAATGTGTTTAGTGATGGCCAAAAGAGGAGACACCATTTTGGCTGGAAAACTCCACACTCAGTTGTCAGTTGTCTTTGTCAAAAGAACTACCTACCATATGGTACCTTTACAGTATCTGATCTAGAGAAAGCTGGGCTGGGTTCATGCACAGTGGGGTGCTTCAGCTGCCGTGACTGTGGGGCTAGGAAAGAAGTCTCACCTGTTTGGGCGACGTGTTACCCACTGGAAGGAGAAACAGTTATGGTGTTATTCGCTCCAAACTGAGCTCTGCCTACAAGAGGAGAGGAAAGAGCAGCCGCTTACATATGAAGAGTCCCGGGACTCCGTCTCCAGCCCCACAAACATCAGTGGGTATGGGTTTACACCCCACAAATACAGTTGTTGAATCCTAAGCAGGCCTCTCTCCCTTTCCTCTTCTGCCTGGTCTACCCCAAGGCTACTTCTGCCTACTCCCTGCCTTTTTCGTTACACTTGGGTCTGTGCCATGAGAAAGTGGCCCCAGAGGGCATAGGTATGTGTGGATAGACCCTGACCACAGAGGGAGGACAACATGCAAGTAGATAACACGCACACAGAGCCCTGGAAGCTCAGGGCACTCAAGATGCTGCCTCCTTCCATCTACAGCACCAGTGGACACCAAACTTAGACAAATTTCCCGAGTGACCTTAGACTGCATAGTCCAGTGGGGACAAGGTCATAGGCCTGGCCAGAAAGAACTCTCCTCAGCCTTCCACGAGTGTGTTCACCAGAGGCAGGTGGGAGTCACCAGTCGTGCTGACCTCGGGGTTTCTGAGCCATTCTGCTTTTTGCCAAACCCATACGTGAGGAAGTGTTTGCCAAAGCCATCTCAGCTTCTCTTCCCTCACTGCTAGGAGCTACAAGGACAATTCAAGCAGGGTTCCCCCACGGTGGCCGGTCGTCTTCCTACGGTGTTCCTTTACTTTTTGGTTTGTATTATCTTTCATGTTATTGAGGCCTTGTGTGTTTTGTGTATGCCGTAGGTACATGTTCTGTTTTGCACTTAACTTTTAACTTGTTTATCATGTTTTGAGATGTACAGACACTTTTCAGTAAATGTATTGGTTTTTCCTTCATAATTTACAGTTTGTATATTGTTCTGTGTTTTTTTAATCCTTTCTTCACCCTGGGATTGAAACAACATTTTTTCTCTCAAGCTATAAAGGTTGTTTTGGTTTTTTTTAAATATAATTGTGTGTGTGTGTGTGTGTTTATACCCATGTATGAAAGTCAGAGGACAACTTATAGAAACTATTCTCTTCTACAGTGTGGGTCTCAGGGTTTGAACTCACTCAGATGTCAGACTCCGCAGCAGGCACGTTTACCAGCTGAGCCATCCTACTCTGTGTTTCTGTCATTTAAATAAGACTTTTAACTATAACCTGAAGTTTATTTTGATGTGTGTGCTGAGGCAGATTCGGGTTTATGTTTTGTGGTTTGGAGTCATGGACTTGAAGCCATGCAGATCACTCTGCTATTCATCAGTGTAACCCGCAAGCCAATGGACAGCTATGCTTCAGCCTCTTTCTACGTAAATGGGGCAGTCATTCATTTAATCTTATCTGATGAAGACAGTGTGAGAATAAATGAGCACATGTAACGCTGAGACTGCATCTCAGCATCTCAGTGGCAGATCGATAGCTTACCCAGGCTCAGTCCTTAGCGCTGCCCAATAGAGACGTTTATGACAGGCTTTACAAAGAAACACATGCATTTATAAGTGCAGCTGGTCTGTGTGAAATGCTCAGCCAATGGCTATTACCACTTTGAGTATAAGCTCTTTCATTCTTTTTGTGTGTCTGTGTTGTGAGGACGCACTGTCAGGCCTCCGTTCCCAATTCAAAAGTCTGCAGCTTTCAGTGATTGACAGTCTCCCTCGACATCTTAGACTAGCTTTGAAGTCCCCCATCCTGAGTGTCTTACTATTTGTTATTTGTGTGTGTGTGTGTGTGTGTGTGTGTGTATTCATGCCACGCCATGTCTGTGGAGGCCAGAATGTAACTTTTGGCACTGAGTTCTCCCCTCTACCTTGTTGATGTTGTTATTTTTGCTGCTTAATGCATACCCCAGGACAGCTGGCCAGCAATTCCAGGCTATCCTCCTATCTCTGCCTCCCATCTCCAATGTAGGGGTGCTGGGATTACAGATGCATACCACCACACCTGGCTTTTTATGTGAGCTCCGGGGATCAAACTCAGGTTGTCAGGCTTGCATAGCAAACCCTTTTAGTGGTGGTCCCATCTCTGCAGCCCTGTGTTGGTTTTGAGGTCCCCTCCTGCCTCAGCATCCTAAAGCCCTAGCCTATGGGTGCCTGACACTACACCTAACTTAAACATAATCTGTGACAGAGACAGCATCTAGAAACTCCTGACAAATTGCAGAGACAAACAGGGTGTTGTGGAACACATCTTTAATCCCAGCACTTATGAGGCAGAAGCAGGAAGGAGATTCTCTGTGAGGTGGAGGCTAGTAGGTCTACATAGAGTTCCAGGCCAGCTAAGACTGTGTACTGAGACCAGCTTTCTAGCACAAAACAATGTTATAGAGACTAGCAAAACTACTTTGCCAGTCAGAAGTGTGTGTGCTCATCCCACGAAGATTGAGGGGCTGGAGAGATGGCTGAGCTGTTTAGAGTACTTGCTCTTCTTGTAGGTGACCAGGGTTCAATTTCTACCACCTGTATGGCAGCTCTCAAATATCTGTAAGACCAGTTTCAGGAGATTTGATCCTCTCTTCTGAACATACATTTATACATGCATACATATATACATACATGCTGTCTTAGTCAGGGTTTCTATTCCTGCACAAACATCATGACCAAGAAGCAAGTTGGGGAGGAAAGGGTTTATTCGGCTTACACTTCCATACTGCTGTTTATCACCAAGGAAGTCAGGATTGGAACTCAAACAGGTCAGGAAGCAGGAGCTGATGCAGAGGCCATGGAGGGATGTTCTTTACTGACTTGCTTCCCCTGGCTTGCTCAGCCTGCTCTCTTATAGAACCAAGACTACCAGCCCAGAGATGGCACCACCCACAAGGGCCCTTTCCCCCTTGATCACTAATTGAGGAAATGCCTTACAGCTGGATCTTATGGAGGTACTTCCTCAACTGAAGCTCCTTTCTCTGTGATAACTCCAGCTGTGTCGAGTTGACACAAAACCAACCAGTACACATGCATACATACATACATGCATGCATACAGGCAAAACATTCATACATATAAAATAAAAACCAATTCAATTATTTTTACTTACTATCACACACAGGTTGTTTGGTTACAGTTTAGGAAAAACCTTTTTTTTTTTTTTTTTCATTTCTGGGCCATCGTGACACCATAGCTTGAGAAAACAGATTGTCTCCTCCGGTGCAGAGCTATTAGACAGATCCAAATGTGGGAAAGTCTGGCCTTCCAAAAATCAGGCATATCTTCTCAGGACTGCAGGCCTTGTGAGTAACATCAGACAGAAGCAATGGCCCTGCAGGGTGCTCTGTAGCGTTCTACTGTCTTTGTACAATCCAAGCTACTGACCTCACACGCCTACGGTACCAGTGGTTCTCAACCTGTGGGTCATGGCCCCTTTGGGGTTCAACAACCCTTTCATGGGAGACAGATATCAGATATCCTGCATATCTGATACTTATATTATGATTCATAACATCAGCAAAAATACAGTTATGAAGTAGCCATGAAAATGATTTTATGGTTGGGGTCATATCATGAGTGGAGTAATGCTTAGCTTTAACAGGCCATTCTTGACTCTGGAAGACCTGCCTTTCCTAGAATCCAGAAAAATCTTAGATTTTTCAGCGAGCCCCTCCCCCAAGGGAAATGTGATGTGGTTCATGCTTAGTACTCCATTCATCCCTAAGAAGAAATGCTATGAACCAATGAACCAAAAGACATGAGGGCTGATGGTCACTAACAGAGGAACTAAGATGAGCACAGGCAACAATGAGGGGTGTTGCACATGCTACATGAAGCCTTGAACCCTGGCCACATTGTTTAGAAACATAGGCTCCAAGGCTTATCCCGGCATCCTCTGTTGGTCTCTGGCCAAAACACTATAGAAGCTTTTCTTGAGCCCCATAGCACCTCACCCCACAAGAAAGGTGACAAGCTACCATGCCCTTACCCTGACCCCTGTCCTAAAACATGTTCAAGTTCTGATTTCTTCTGTGAACATAACTTTATTTGAAAATAGTCTCTGTAAAAGTTACTCAGGTAAGCTGGAGTTGTACAGCCGTGAGGGGGCCCTGATGTAATGGCTAGCATTCTTATTAGAAATAAGGAGAGGGAGACTCAGACATAGAGATGCAGGGTAAAGGCCATGTGAAGGCAGAGGCTAAGCTTAAAGTGGTGTAACTGTAAGCCAAGGAACGTACCAGAAGCTAGAAAGAATCATTAGCACCCTCAAGCTGCTACCGTGTGCTGCAGCATCATTGTCATGCGGAGGCTGTGGACACAGGCTCCCAAACAGAGCAAGTGTCGAGATGAGACATCACGTTATTTCCTGTGAGCATGCGAGGGGGTAAGGCAATGAATCTGTGCCTTTGGTTTGTGAATAGTAGATGATTATCAATGTAACAGTGAAACAACCCTTCTGAAGGTAAAGATATCTGCCGTCCAATGAGATTACAGTAAGACAAGGCTCCACTGCATGCCGTGTGTATGAAGATGAGTTGCACAGGGCGACTGCCCCCAAGACAGTATGAGAAGTGGCCCACTATGGGACTAGAGACCACGTTAACTAGGGAGCTCTACTAATCCTGCTCCCAGTGTATCAAAGTCTCGCCCAAACCACACCCATCTGTAGCCACTCCAGACCCTTGAACTGCTGGCCTTCGTCAATGAGTGATCGTGGAGCAGAGACCATAGACTTTTTGTGATTTTTATTATTATTATTATTGATGGAAGGCCCATTCTATGTCTCAAATCCAGACTTCTGCACCTACTCTGGGAAAGTAACTTGGATTAAATCTGGTTTGGGGTTGCACGAGGCGCGAATATGGAATGAGTTATGTTCAAAGCAATGGGGGCTGTGGAACCAGCCTGTTGCAGAACCCACTTTCCTTGGCTACACTCTACCACTTTCCTCCTTAGGAATGTGCTCAGCTTCTCTACCGCCTAAGAATCAAATGCAGGCTTTCTGGATTTGCTTCCCGCTCCCTCCTGTCTGTGGGCCCTTCCTTTCTCTTTATAATCCTCTGCTTTGGTCAGCCCATCACCACGTGTTCCCATAGTTTTCTGCTCCTACATCTGGCACCGACCTTTTTGTTTCTGAATCAAGCTTCCCAACTGGAAAGCCAAGCCTCTCCACCACACCAAGGAAACAGTACAAAGCAAAACTGTTTTCAGGAACCAGGGGTCACTGTGGTAGAGTTCTAGAATTCTAGCCGCATCCCCCAACTTCTCTTTTTATACACACTATTGCTAATATGTTACTGTGTGGGTCAGCTTCCCAGCAATCCAAAGGGAATACCATCAACACAGGTTTTAAAAAAATCATTGAGTTGGCTGAGCAGTGGCACACACCTTTAATCCCAGAACAACTCAAGAAGGCAGAGGCTGGCTGATCTTTGTATTCAAGGCCAGCCTGGTCTACTGAGCAAGTTCTGGGACAGCCAGAAAAACCCTATCTCAAAAAAAAAAAAAAAAAAAAAAAATCACATATATTTAGTGTGTGCTTGCAGACGTCACGGGGCACATGTAGAACCCAAGGGTCAAATCCAAGCTTGGTGACATGCGTCTTTACTGGATGAGGTGCTTGGCAGCCCTCACAATACCATTTTTAAACTGCACAATGAAAACACTCAACAGCTCACCCGTCTGCCTGCTCAAACGAACAAGGAATAGAGGAGGCGAAATGTAAGACTGCTAACTCTTAGCATTACTCATATTTCCCAGACCTGGGTGGGTTATAAACACGTAGGAATAAAGACCAGCAAGAATAACTGGTGTTATTTGCTTTGACACAGAGTCCGTTTTGAAAAGAAGGGGATCTCCACATGATCACTTAACAGGAAACAACCTTCTCTCAAGTTTCCCATCAAAGCATAGTCTCCTAGCAACAGCCACTTAAAGGTGAAGCTTCTGAGATTTCGATTTTACTATCTGTTATGTATTCTCTGTGACTCAACCTTCCAGGTATGAAATGTCAAACTTAGATTAAATTTCCACTGACCAAAATTCAGTTTATTAAAGGAACTGGTCCAACTGCTGAGACAACACGGAGGTTCTCACTCAGCCTCTCAGCCTACTAAAGAACTATTAAGAGTGCTGGCCAAAGTCTTTGAAAATTCAACTGGTAAAAGATTAACACCCTAGCCGGGTGGTGGTGGTACCCGCCTTTAGTCCCAGCACTGGGGGGGGGGGGGGGGGCAGAGGCAGGCAGATTTCTGAGTTCGAGGCCAGCCTGGTCTACAAAGTGAGTTCCAGGACAGCCAGGGCTATACAGAGAATCCCTGTCTCAGAAAACAAACAAACAAACAAACAAACAAACAAAAAGATTAACAGCCTAAACTGAAGCTGTATTAATGAGCAATCTGGGGTTTGAAGTAACTACTTTAATGCAAAATGTACTTGCTGTTGTTTTTTGTTTTTTGTTTTTTTTTTTTTCCCAAAAGCCAATGGAAAATCACCGAAAGCTGGTTTCATCTAGTACAGTGGGAGGTAGAAGATTCTCCTTTCAATGGCAGCACCTAAGAGGGAAAGGTGGGGCTCACCTAAACCCTGAAGCCAAATCTGAGACAGAAATTATGGGGCACTTCACCTAGATATACGCAGTAGTAATTCAGATTACTGCCCCATATCTCATCAAGACACATAACCAGGTTATGACTAAAATTATAATTAAAATCACCTAGTGAGACTGGGCATAGTAGTGCATACTCTTAATCCAGCATTTGGAAGGCAGAGACAGGCAGATCTCTAGGAGTTCAAGGCCAAGGCCTGGACTACATAGTGAGTTCCAGGCCACCAAGGCTACACAGTCTCAAAAACAAAGAATGGAAGTCCGCTGGTAGAGGGCTTGTTTAGCAGTCCTTAAAACCACATAATACAGGCGTGGTGGTACACATTTATAACTCCAGATCTCTGCAAATTTGGACAGGAGGTCCAGAAGTTCAACCTCATACTCGGCTAGGTTTGAGGTCAGGCTGGGTTACAAATAACCCCATTAAAGTAAAACAATAAAATAAAAACAATAAAACTAAACAAAAAAAAAGGGGGGGGGGGAAACCACCTGGTTAAAACAACAGCTTCAGCCAGGCATGGTGGCGCACACCTTTAATCCCAGCACTCGGGAGGCAGAGGCAGGCAGATTTCTGAGTTTGAGGCCAGCCTGGTCTACAAAGTGAGTTCCAGGATAGCCAGGGCTACACAGAGAAACCCTGTCTTGAAAATCAAAAAAACAAAACAAAAACAAACAAACAAAACAAAACAAAAAACAAAAAAACCCCACAGCTTCTCAAAAGAAATCCTCATATATTGTCTTTGGGAATGTGAATTATTATAGCCATTATGGAAAACAGTAGAGATATTTTGGGGGACAAACTTTGAAGATGTACTACTATGATCCAGCAGTGTAAAGGGTTTGTTTGCAAACTGCAGAGCTGCCTGTGCTTCCAGCTGAGACACAAAATACACACACTCGCCTAATAACAACAGAGAGAACACATGCCATCTAGACACACAGGATACTCTTTATCCTTTAGGAAGGAAAGGCATTTGCAACATGGGTGAACCTGGACAACATTAATACTGAGTGATATAAGCAGGCACAGAAACACAAATTCTATGTGACCTCATTTTTATGGGAGTCTACAAAAGTCCAACTCAAGAATGAAATGACATCGGACTCCAGGGCAGTGGTTCTCAACCTGTGGGTCGCAACCCCTCTGGGGGCCAAATGACCTCTTCATAGGGGTTGCCTAAGACTACTGGAAAACACAGATACTTACAATTCATAATAGCACCAAGATTACAGTTAGAAAGAAGGAATGAAATAATTTTATGGCTGGGGGTCACCACGACAGGAACTGAAGGGCTGCAGCCTTAGGAAGATTGAGAAGCACTGCCCTCAGGCACAGTGAAGAATAAAGGAGATTTGGGTCAGAGTAGATGGTTTTACTAAGTGAACGGAAGAAATGTCTGGAAAGTATTGGAGGGAGTGCAAGCTACAGTTAATAATAATGAATAGATTTCAAAAATCCCTGAGAGCAAACTTTGGCCAAAAGAAAGAAAAAAGTAAGCTGATATGTCTGCAAATGGATTTACTTGTTCCAGAATATTAACATATAGCAAACATATTACACTCCCATAAGCATATAGTTACTGTCAAATACATAGGAAAAATAAAACGGTTTCTTATCATTTGGAATCAAGGATATGTTTTCCTTGAAACGCTTGGTGCATACATTTTCCTATTTCAATACTCCAGAGCTCTTAAATCGAGTCTCCGCAGTCAGTGGATGACTTCTCGTTGCTTCCAGCCTGTCCCTGCTCATTCTTCTAGACCATGTTTTAGGTTCATCTGTGTGAGCAACACCTACCGTTCTGTATGCAGAACAGCTGTGTATTCGGGTGTGTGTGTGCCTGCACGCACGAGTTTGTACAGTATGTGGAGGCAAGAGGTCAGTGCCGAGTGTCTTCCTCGGTCACTCGAACTGCCTGGAGCTTCCCCCGCTCCTGTCTCCCCAGTACTGGATTATTAGTCGCATGCACTGGGTATGTGGTGAGGATCTGAACTCAGTCCTGTGCTGATGAGGAAACACTGTACCCACTGAGCCATCTCCCTAGAAAAGATGCTAGCTCCTGATATAGTTAAGCCTTTTCTATTGGTAGTCAAAACTATGTACAATAATGGAGCAAATGTGCTCTGAGCTGTATGGTAGACTAACTACTCTTGTGGCTACCCCTGACCCCATACAATTCACATACCAGGTAAATTACAGCAACCATAACTATAAATGCATTGAAAACTCAAACCACATGGCCAGAAAGTGCCATGCTCAGTTGAAATGTTCACAGTGGCATTCCTCAGATAGCAAAAACTAACAAACAACCTAAAAGTCCATCAACAGATCAAGCGTAGTACATTCACAACTATGTAACAATAAAAATAAATGGACTCTTAAAAAAAGAAAGTCACAGAAGGAAAATATACATTGTGCCATTTGTATAAAATTCAAAAACATACAAAATTAACAGCAGGGTAAACACAACTCAGAATAATTCCTGCAAGGAGAAGGGATATATGGAGCTTTCATAGTGAGTGACACTCTTACCTCTTGCGCTGCAGCCAGGTACATTTTCTGTTTTATGCTTTACATACAAGTTTATGGACTTCTGTGATATGAAATGATTCATTCTTAAAAGACTGAAACTATGAAAGATGTCAAATATGAACGTTACCATGTATGCACAACAATAAAATTTGTATAAAAAGTATACACAAAATGCCTCCCTCTCTTCCAGAGCCCCACACCATCAGTGTAACCTGAAAGGCAACAACGCTAACATCGAAACCGCAGTCAGCTGTGCTGGCAGGCACTGAGTGCGTCTGCGTGCCCCAGCTCAGGCCGGAGCAGACCTGCTACAATTGTCCACCTCCTCTGCTCATCTGTACTTGGATTTTTCTTTAGCTTTGGATTTCTTTGGACTCCTGCTTCTGTCCCTCTTTCTGCTTCTTTCCCTCTCATAAGGTTCTGTCTGGTACTTGGGTTTGTGGCTGTTGCTATAGTGACCATCCCTTTCTCGAGACCGGCTACGACTGCGGTTCTGACGTCGGTCTCTCTTTTCATTCTTCTGTTTCTCCCAACAGCTTTCTTCTTCTTCATAATGACCAAAACCCATTTCCCTGTAGATATCCTGTCAAAGAGATGCAGTGTTAAAGTCAGTCATAAAATAATCATCCATGAGTTCTGTCAACACATGAAGCCCAGAACAATCTGCCAAAAGCAAGGCACGGCAACAGCTCAAGATCACTTGTTTATAGTTTACTTCTTCTTCTTTTTTTTTTTTTTTTGGAGGGGGTGGGGGACAGGCTCAGCTAAACTCATTCATTTCATATCCTCAGCTTCTTTCAGTCACCTGCCCTAATGGTTGCAGTGTATGTACTACCACTAATACTAGAATCTCATAAACTGTATTAAAGTAAATAGCTCACAAGAGTTAACATTTAAAGGTCTAATTGGTTTACATCTATTTCAGTTGACCTCAAAGATCAGTCCCAAAACCATGGAGCTGAAGCAGCCACATAAACACTGACCAGGTCTGTTTTTTTTTTTCCTAATGGAGCCTGTGAAACGAGCCCAGAGCTTCACACAAGGCAGGGAAGTATTCCAAGACACCCCCAGCCCAAGCGCAAAGCCCAGTGTTCTTATAATATGAAGCTATCCTCCAGTTCTCATTGCCCACTTCCCCAAACTGAGGCTCTATCACGGAACTGCAGGGGAACTACTAAAGTCCCCTACTAAGTCTACATAGACGGTATCACGCAAAGGACAGAGTAGGAAGAGATCTAGGTGTGTCAGTCAGGCTAGAATGAAAACAGTCACTGCAAATACTGCAAATGTTGGCCTGTACAGCCCCACAATCCCTTCCAGGCTGGTCTTCAACTCACTCTGCAATCCAGGCAAGCCCTGAACTACTGATCCCCTATCTCAACCTCCTAGTAGCTGCAATTAGAGGCCCGTGTTGCCAAGCCTGGCTCATTAAAAAATAAAACAAAACCAACTTTAAAAAAAAAAAAAAAAAAAAAAAAAACTGTGTTGGGGATCAAACCCAGGGCCTCTTGCATACTACACACACACTTCTACTATTCGCTGGCCCTGGTTCTGGCCCTGGTTGATTTCAAAGTGTTTTATAATGTTGTCACTCTATATCTTCTAATACATTTTCTATGGTCTATGAGTTGATACACGATGTGTTGACACTCTTACTTAATATGTTAGACATTAAAGGCAGTGCATGGTGACTTTGGAGGCTGAGATAAGTGGATCTCTAGGAGTTTAAGACTAGTCAGATATACACAGCAAGCTCAAGGGCAGCCAAGGCTACACAGTAAGTCTCTGATCTCAGACAAAGAAAAATAACCTATCCTTAAAAGTGACAGGAAACAGTGTGTGCTGTCAGAGAATAACATGGTATATCTGGGCTGGCGGTGCAGAGGCAGGCATATTAGAAAGTTACTTGGCAAGGCTACTCGACCCCCAAAACAAGGCTATTTGGAGAACTGAGACCCATTTTGACTCCTTCACTAGATCCTACTCAAGTTCCTGTGACCTAGCAAAATCCAAAGCCCCAACAGCACAGACCACCTATGGAACTAAGACCACCTATGGAACTAAGAGCACCTGTGGAACTAAGAGCACCTATGGAACGCAGGCAGAGGTGGAAATTAAAAAGCCGAGTTTCTGAACTGAATAGCAAGGCTGCCATTTAACAAGCAACAATTTAAAGAAACAGAAACCGAATTCTCCCAGCAAACAGCAGCACATAGGAAAATCTTAGCTACACTTACAGCTTGTACTGAAATTCCCGTTAGTAATTATATCTTTGAAACTGAAATAGAAAATAGCTGAGCTTTCTTACAAAGGAAAGGAATTCATATAGCTACATTATCAAATCAAACTGAAATCTAAAAGACTTACTTTAATGTACTCACAGGGAAAGGGTTAGAAAAATGTATTTTAGAATCTAAAACTTTTATAGTTACAATCTCCATAAATTATTTTAAGAGTTAATGGTGTGTGTGTGTGTGTGTGTGTGTGTGTGTGTGTGTGTGTGTGTGTGTGTCAGAGGACAACTCTCAGGGGGCCATTTCCTTCCACTCTGCCAAGGCTGGGTCTGCTCTGGCACCCTTTCTGCTAGGTTGGCGCCCCACCCTCCATGCCGGTCCTCCAGTTTCTGGGGATTTTCCTGTCTCTACTCCCACCTCAGCACAGAAGGACAGAGACCACAGGTGTGCGGCAGAAAAGCAAGTCGTTTGGGTTTTCTTTTTAAAGGGGGTTCCAGGGACTGAACTCAAGTCATTAGATTTGCATGGCAAGTGATTTTTACCTGATGAGCCATCTCTTCAGCCTTTAGGTTATAAAACAAAAAACCAAAAAACTTCTAACAGCATTTCTTCCTTTTTACTGCATGCCACTGTAAAGTCTTAATTAAGTAATCAGAAAGTAAAGGTTAGGGAGATGGCTCAGTCACAAAGTCCTTGCATACCAGGACAATGGTCTGAGCTCAGATCCACAGATCCCATATGAAATGTTAGGTGAGGTGGCATGTGCCTGGGATCCTAGCACGGCTGGAACAATGACAAACAGATCAGCCCATCAGTGAGCTCTGAGCTCAGGTGGAGATGCTGTTTCAAAGAAGACAAGATAGAGTAGAAGAGAGGAAGACACTTAACTTGAACCTCTGGCCTCCATACACACATACCACAAATTATATACACACACACCTGTACACAAACATATGCAAAAAACCATAAATACACGTTTAAAAATGCTCACAAAGTAGGGTAAGAAGGTTCCTAATAGTAGGGAACTTAAAACACGCAGCCTTTCCGTTTCTTTAAACCTATAATTATCTACAACAGAACATTTAGCTCAGGCCTGGATTTCCTCACTGAAATAAATACAAGTTTGAATGCCTGTAGCTAAAAGCAATATGTGAAGAGGGGACTTAAAAGGCTTTAGTAGAAAACATGTTAAATATTCCTAGTAATGTAATATGACATTTATTTTGAAAGAGTGGAGTGAAATGGCTTATATGCCATTTCCCCCTGTAGGCTGGCAGAGACAGGAGGATAGCTCAAGTTTGTTGGCTATCAGTCTAGCCACAGTAAGAGACCCTGATATAAAGGAGTAAGGTGGAGAGTGACAGAGTATTACCCGACACCCCTCTGTAGTCCCCAGCGCATACTCCCTGCACACACATGTATGTATGTACTAAGATGCACTTGCACACATACAAACATACATAAGAAGTCTTATAGGGAAGGGAGGAGATACTCTGGTGGGATCACCTGGAATACTGCAGTGCAGTGTGGGTAATTCTACTATAAAAATGAAGGGCTGAGGAAAGGGGACGATACTATAGTCCTGGTAAGCAGCAGTAGACTGTGATTCTGATCCAACCTATGGTTTCACGGCATACTATCCCTGTAAGCTTGTCAGGAACAAGCCGCCGCCTCTGTCCTTGTTGTGAACTGGGGGTAAAAGACCTGACCTTACATTTTACAGACAAAACAGCCTTTATTCCTTTTCCTATTACATATTTGAGGAACATTTGAAGGAATGGACCAAGATAGTTTAAAATCTGAAACAGGGCGTGAGCGATGGCAATCTTTAAACACCTAACAGGCTACAGAAAGGAGAGAGACCGTGGCTCTGTCAGATGACACTGAGGGTAGGAGTGCATGCTATCTATGAGTATTTATCAAATATAAGGTAGAACGCTTACATAGGCAAATGTACTTGAACATCCATGTTAACACACACACACAGAGAGAGAGAGAAAGAGAGAAAGAGAGAGAGAGAGAGAGAGAGAGAGAGCCATCATCTACAAGATGAAGAAAAAAGGGAATGGAACAGGGTTCAAGTTTCACTTTCTATGTGTATTAGTCTGTAGATTTCTCCTTTTTTTCCTTAAACTCAGAGCCTCACTATGTAGCTGACCCTGGCTTCAACTCTTGGCCTTCTTGCCTCAGATTCCCAGGCACTACAGCCAGAGATGTGTGCTACCATAGTGTTCAGTTAGACTTTATGTTTGTATCTCACTGTTCTAAAATCTACAAACCACTTTAATCACACTACCTGGGAGGCAAAGACAAGCAGATTTCTGTGAGGTTGAAGCCAGCCTGGTTTATATAATGAGTTCCAGGCCAGCTAAGGTTATACAGTGAGATCCTGTCTCAAAACAAAGCAAGCCACAAAACAAAACTATAAACCAAAACAAGGTTTTACACAATCCATTAACATGAAACAGAAAATGAGACCCATTACCTGAAATAGGAACTAAACCAATGTTATAGCCACAAGGAGACCTGTAAGTGACCTTAAAGTTGCACCTTGACAGTACTAGCTGAAGTAAGGAGATTGGCCAGACATAGGAAATGTTTGCACACACGTGTCCACATTTACTGTCTGAGAAGTATCTCTTTCCTCAAAGAAGGAAACTGTGACTCAACGTTAACTTGCCCAGGTCACATCAATGACAAGCAGGGCAGAACTGTCACTCTTAACTCTCCTGACAGCAAAGCCTTGACCTGGCTTACCCTAACACATCTACTTGTGTCTCTGCTTCATTGTCACATTCCTGTGCTCCCTGCCTCCTCACCTCAGTCTCCTGATGTGTTTCTCACTCACCAAGACCATCTCAAATGACTACCATAAAATAAGATAAAAGCATGCAGCCAGGATGAAATGGCTTTTTTAAATTTAACAAAGAGCTAAAACGGGCTGGAAATTATTTCATTATTACTGTTTTAGGAAATATGCTGCTCAGGCCAGCTTTGTTATGATGTTTAATTATGAATTTTATTTTTATTTTGTATCTATAAAACAGACAGGACATAAAAACTTCAAGGGCTAGCCAGAGGTGAGAGCTCATGGCTGTCACCTTACCAATTGGAAGACAGCAGATCAGTTCAAGGACAGCTGCTGCCACAAATCAAGTTCAAGACCAACAGGGATTAACAGAGACCTGTCAGTAAACAAACAAGCCAAAGGAATCTTCAAGCCTACTGGCAATGCTGCACATAAAATACATGCTGACCACCAATGTTTCCTGTAGAACCATTCACAATAGCTAAGTTACGGGCACAACTAAGTGTCTAGCAACAGAGGAATGGTTGAGGACTATGTGGATATCCACAAAGGAAAATTCCTCAGCCACAGAGTGTGACGTCTTGTGTAGTAAAAGGATATAGCTGGACAGTCATAGTCAGCAAATTAAATCAGTCTCAGGAGGACAAACTGTGTAAGTCTTCTCTCATTTGTGGTTCTAGATTTCATATAGCCATATACATATAGATTAAATATAGGAGTGAATTGTATAGGGAAACAAGAGGACTAATGGGAAGGGAGTGGAGGGAATATTTGCAATATACAATACATACACATAAAAAGACATAAAATCAAGAGGCTGGAGACTGTGCCTCAGATAGAAGTGCTGACTGTACAAGCGTAAGGAACTGTGCTCAAACCCCCAGAAGCACAGTAAGCAGCTGGGCAAGGCCCCAAGCCTTAAGCAGAGTGCTAAGGGCCTGGAGGCAGGAGGACTGCTGGGGCTGCTGGCTACCGCCTAGCTCCAGGTTCAGCGAGACCCCGTCTCCAGGGACTAAGATGGGGAGTGATAAAGCAGGTCAGCGTCCTGCTCTGGCTTCCCTGCATGCATATCCCACACACATGCACTACACACGAGGATACACACACACAACTTTTTAACTTAGTTGGTAAAGTGCTGAGAGGCCAGCAGATGCTCAGCATTTAAGAGGATTTACTGGTCTTCTGAGGACCCATGTTCAGATCCTATCACCCACATAAAGTTTCCGTATAACGGCCTGTGGTTCCAGCTCCAGGGAATCCAATACCCTCTCCTGACCTCCAATGGCAAGTACCATATATTTACAGACATATATGGAAAATAATAATAGTAATAATAATAGCAGTAATAATAATAAATCTTTTTAAAAGTATTGAGAAATTAAGCAGCAATTGAGAAGCAATTTTTCAACATAGACCCATTGGTTTTTTAATGAAAATGAATAAGGCAAGAAGATCACTCTTGATTACAATGTAAAAATGTATATATTACTCTGAAAACAGTATTTATATCCTGTGGGATACAGTCTTTAAAATTCAAGTCTGTATGCCCATTCTATAGCTCAAAGTAGGGGATGATCATCTAAAACTATCCCTTACTTCCTAAATCACACTACCAAGATGCACTGTACAAAATTATAAACTACTGCTCTCTCCATATTTAAGCCTGAATATTAGCAATACCTGATTAGGATTTTTGATTGGCATGTACTCTTCATCTTCTTTTTCTTCGGAGCAGTGGCGTGTTTTCTTTTTGTGCTTTTTACTTGTGTGTGAGTGACTTGATTTGGAGTCTTCTCCCTGCTCATCTAGTATAAGATCATATTTTGCACTGAAGCACTGCATTAAGGACAAACTGAATAAATGACGGGTAAGAAGCAAGCCACAGGGAACATGGCAAATAAAGGAGGCCATGAGGCTAAGTGTAACTTAAAGCAAGCAGCATCTGAAAGCATAGACTGCATTTCTTAACACACTGTCTTCACAGCAGCCCAGAGCACTGGAAGGGACCCTGGAATCAGCCAGCTAACAACCACCAGGCAAAAGTTCTAAAGAGAACCGAAACCAAAATATATTTGTCAATACTGAAAGACTTAATTTAGAAAGTGAGGCACACCATCAATTAAAGAAACTGCAGGTGTTATGAACCCCAAAGCTAGACACACTCTCTCTACATAAAAGGTGCATTGTATGACTCTCCTTAGGTCAGCTGGGAGAGGGTTTAGTAATTAACAGTTATGATGTAGACGTTTTTATAAGAATTTATAGCAACTAAAACTATAAGCTACATAAATACAGATACACACATTAGAACCATTTTTAGTTATCAGGAAATGGGAACAATGTTTAAAAACATACAATACATTTCAGTATCATAGCAAGATGTAATATAAAAGTAGTTATTAATAATGATTTTTAAATGTAATGAAAGCCTATATGAAGATTAAAAGTGAAAAAAAGCTTAAGTCAAACACTGTATGAGGTCCCACAACTCAGGAGACAAAGCAGGCAGATTTCTGTGAGTTTCAGTTTGTAGCAAGCTCCAGGCTAGTCAGTTACAGTGAGTCCCTCTCAAAAGAAACAAGCAAACAAAACTACACAGACTGGAAAGTTAAGAGCTAAGAGTCTTGCTGCTCTTCTAGAGGACTTGTGTTTTGTTCCCAGCACACACATCAATTAGATTACAATTACCTATAACTCCAGCTCCAGAGATTCAAGACCCTTTTCTGGCCTCTTCTAGTACCCACATTTATATATGTGTAGATACACACATAAAACATAACTTTAAAAAACAACTTTTTAAAAAACTTCATGTTATACTTGTAATCCCAGCTATTCAGAAAGATGAGGAAAAGAAGAGATTAGTCTAAGACTAGTCTGGGCTACAAAGTAAGGCCCTGCCTGGGGAAATGGTGGAGACTCCACATACACATTACTGTAATTTTAACTTCAACAAACTCTATTAAAAATAAAGGACTGAAAGGAAAAAAATAAAAAGCACTGTAAAAGTATATTTTATTCAGCTGATGTAAATGTCACTCCTGAGGCTTACTGTCTCTAACCTAGGCCTAGTCCTGGAAGCTTCTAGACTCAGTACAATATAATCTAGACCTAGAGTGTTTTCAACCTCTGAGACGTACTGTTCAATAATCTCACCCTTTCTTTTTCTTTCTGATCTCTGGCTGGCTGATTCAACTCAGCTTTTCTGCCTCAAAACTCCTCTCTTAACTGACTGATTCAATCTGGCTTCTGTCTTTCTGCCTCTCCTGAATTGCTCTGCTTGGCCGCATACTAACTCAAGCAATGTGTTCTAGTCTTCTGGGTCACTCCGTCGTCACCTAGCTTGCTCTCTCTCCAACACTCTCCCAGTAAAACTGCCTATTTCTGTTTTCTGCACTGCCTCATCTCTTCCTTTACCTCTCTTCCTGAACAGATCCTATTCTGTCACGTCTGTCAATTAGACAGCTCTTTCAGACAGGAGTGCTTCCTTCTACAAACTAGCTTTGCCTTCATTATTTGGGATTACAGGTGTACTAAGGGAATGACTATTCCAGTCAGAGTAAAGGTGTGTGCTAAGGCTGAGCCACACCACAATTAGAAACAGATTTTTTTTTTTTTCAGTAAATAACACAATCTGGCTTTTCTCATGCCCTTAGTACACCCTGTAGTCCCAAATAATGAAGGCAAAGCTAGTTTGTAGAAGGAAGCACTCCTGTTTGAAAGAGCTGTCTAACTGAGCTGCAGGACAAAGTGATGAATCAGAATTAAAGTAATTTCTCTAATATAAAGCCTTAGAATAAAATAAAGCATAAACTGGATGATTCAACTCAGCTTTTCTGCCTCAAAACTCCTCTCTAAACTGATTCAATCTGGCTTCTCTCTCTTTCCCTGAGCCACACCACAATTAGAAAAAGATTTTTTTTTTCAGTAAATAACACAATCTTGGGGTTCACAATGTGATCAAATATCCTGCAACTAGGCACCATTTGTGTGTGTAAGATTAGAACACACTGCCCAAGTTAGTATGAGGCCAAGCAGAGCAATTCAGGAAAGGCTGAAAGAGAGAAGCCAGATTGAATCAGTCAGTTTTTAGATTAATGGTGGCAGTGCACACCTTTAATCTCGGCACTTGAGAGGCAGGGGCAGCAGATCTCTAACGAGCTTGAGATCAGCCTGGTCCATATAGTGAGTTCTAAGACAGGCACGTAGTTAAGACCGTGTATTAAAAAATAAACGAAGAAAAAGCACAGAACTATCGTAACAATAATCCCAGTCTCTGCAGTGGACTCTGAGAAGGTTGGGCTGGAATATGAGGAGTATGGAAGCCTAACATAAAAGTGCTATTGTAGCCGGGCGTGGTGGCGCACGCCTTTAATCCCAGCACTTGGGAGGCAGAGGCAGGCGGATTTCTGAGTTCGAGGCCAGCCTGGTCTACAGAGTGAGTTCCAGGACAGCCAAGGCTACACAGAGAAACCCTGTCTCGAAAAACCAAAAAAAAAAAAAAAAAAAGTGCTATTGTAGTTGAATCTGGGACTGAAGTCAACATGGCCATGTTCTTTAGGCCCAGAATGTAATGTCTGTCTTTATACACATACCCATAGTTTTCTGAATGATGAGGAAAAAAACAGTCCCAAGGGCTGGGGTATACCTCAATTAGTAGAGTAGTTGCCCAACATTCATTAAAACACTTTAATGCTACAAACTTAAAATTAATATAGTGAATTCCTTAAAATCAGAAGGCCTCTGTAAGCATCTTGACTTTATGCCCTTCGCTTCCTTGATTTGTCCTGTCCTTTCTAAGTGGTTAGGCCAAACTTACCTTCGATATGAAGGTAACATTTGCACATGCTCATCTATGCCTTTTGTGACTGTAAGCTTTAATCACATGCCTTCTAATGGCCTTTGTTAAAGTCCAGACTCAGCATGCTGGCTTGGCTGCCTGGAAAGCCTTAGGGTGATGCTGTCAGCACCCTTCAGACACATCCCAATACTTTGTGCAGCACAGACAGGCAACACACTTTAAATAAAGCACGACTATCTAAAGGCCAACCTGATACTCAACCTCCTTGATGAATACTTGGAGAAGACATGCCTATGTAACACAAAAGAGAGAACCTCTTTTCATCAACAGAAACTAGAAAACAAAGACACCTTTTACCAAAGATGATCACCAAAGAAATGACCTTTGCAATGTGTGGAGTGATAGATTTATAATGGGAAATCAGTCATAGTTGAGCAAACAGAAATGATGTAAGGCGAGCAGTATGCTTCATGGCTTTTTTCCTTGTCGCAACTTGGAAGAACCTGAATTGCATGGTCCAGTCTATAAATTTCTTTTAGATCCTATAAATGTCAACTCTTGTACTGAACTGGAAGGAGCCCTAGACAAAAATTTAGCAAAAAGATTTAGCAAATCCTTGTTGTTAAATGGCAATGTATTATACAGAAGAAAAAAAATCTAATCGTGTGACAGAGAACTACAAGATTTTGTTATCTAAATAAGGAAATTAAATAAAAGGGAATAAATATCAGGGGCTGGAGAGATGGCTCAGAGGTTAAGAGCACTGGCTACTCTTCCAGAGGTCCTGAGTAAAATTCCCAGCAATGACATGGTGGCTCACAACCATCTACAGTAGATCTGGTGCCCTCTTCTGTTACACCAGCATACATGTGGGCAGAACGTTGTAAATAGAGTAAATAAATAAAATCTTTAAAAAAGAGAGAGAGAGAGAATGAATAACACAAGGATATTCAATAGAAAGGAACTTAAAACATTAGTATATATAAAAGTAACACATTTACTTTTGAAGATCATTGAGAACAGTGGGTAAGTAAGTAAGGTATTTATTGTAAGAGTGGGAGATAAAATATTTAGGCCTAAGGTTTCTTTCAACTCTAACTTTCTTCATAATACATGGTATACTGAAAAAGTCAAGTCTATGGGAAACACTGACCAGCTGTGACAACAAAATGTCCCCCTCACAAATGACCTACAGAGGGGAGGCCAGCCAAGCATACGGTTCTTATAAAGGATACTCCTGTTTGGGCTTTACTTTTTCTTTCAGAACCAAATTGGCTGGTTTATCCTGTTCCTTTTCATACTCCTTGAAATCACTCTTGGTATATTTCCCACCTGTTTATTAAAAGAAATAAAAGAATTAGCATCCTATAATGGTACACTAACAATTTTATAAAACACAAAGGACTACTTATGAAAGCACACAGTGGGAGGTAGGGAAGGTGAGGAAGGCCTTAAACCCAAAGCCTGTCTCTGCTGTTACTCTGGTTCAAAGTGCATGTCCAGTTTTCTTTAGTTATATGCTGCCACCTAGTGACCTGGGTGAATATTACAACATCCAACTGAAAAAAACACTGTTCAAGCAAAGCCACCAAGTCCATGAACTCTACTGCATCAGCCAGCAGCTAACACTACTCCAAAGCAGACACCACCCACCACCAATAGGACTGTGATTATAACACGTAAAAAACACATCAAGAGGCTGGTCTGGGAAAGGGTATGGGCCTGGTAAGACTGGCGAGCCAAGCTGGGACAGGTTTCTCCTTCCACCACAAGAGAAGCCAACTCAGAGAGAAACAAAGCCTTGTTCCAACTGTGAACAAAAAAGCTCTCCTCATGAAACAGAGAAAGTTCAACTCCCTCTAAGCCGTGGGTTGGAAAGGAATGATTGATAAGTGAGAGCACTGAGGTGAGGCGCTGGTTCAGACTGCAGGGTGCACTGAACAAGTTTCCTCTGCAACACGGCCTCTGGCGAGGAAAGGCTGCTGTGAATGAACACTGTGGAGAAAGAACATCCCTCACAGACCAGGTATTTCTCTCTCTAGATTTTTTACAGACCTTAATAAAAAATATTGAAAAAAAATCAATACAGCCTACTACTTATTACCAAACAGCCCTGTTTATTTCTTATTTTGAAAGTGCAGTAAAGTCATGGGCAACAAACCATAAATGGTACAGAAAAGGTAATCGTGTGGCTGTAGTGACGGCTCCATGGTTAAGAACGAGGTCTTGCAGAGGACCTGGGTTCGCCTCCAAGTACCCATAACCATCTGTAACTCCAGTTCTAGGGGATCTAATGCTCTGGTCTCTGCTGGGACCAGGCATACACATGGTACACATACATATAGAGAAATAAAATATTCAGACACATAAAATAAGAGTGAATCTTTAAAATAAGAAAAACCAGTAATCTTAATTTTTCTGGTAAAATTTAGCATTACATGTGAATAACTACCAAGGGAAACCTTTTTTCTGTTGTTATTTTGTTGTTGTTTTTCTGAGACAGGGTCTTAACTATATAGCCAACTAGCCTGGAAGTGGCTATATAAAGAAAGCTGGCCTTCAACTCACAGAGATATGCCTGCCACTGCCTTCCCCATGCACAACCCTAAGTGAAGCCTTTTTAAAGCATTGTAAAATGATCTTTTTAAACTCAGCTAGAAATGCAGTTCAATGACAGGACGCGTTCAGCATCTGGGAGACCACTATTCTCAATCCTTAGCATACACACACGCACACACACAGTTAACAAGATACAAAGTTCATGACTAGCGTGGGGAGTTAACACTTACAGTCTCAGCACTCAGGAGGATATTAAGTTTGAGACCAAGCTAGACTCCATAGGAAAACTGTCTCACAGCCATTGAAGAACATTGAGCTCCATAGAGACAGCGGACAGGCACTGGGCAACTGCCTCACGGAGGAAAATCAACTAAACATGGGCAAAGGAGATCCTAAGAAGCTGAGAGGCCAAATGTCCTCAAATGCATTCTTTGTGCAAACATGCTGGGAGGAGCACAAGAAGAAGCACTCGGATGCTTCTGTCAACTTCTCAGAGTTCTCCAAGAAGTGCTCAGAGAGGTGGAAGACCATGTCTGCTAAAGAAAAGGGGAAATTTGAAGATATGGCAAAGGCTGGCAAGGCTCATTATGGAAGAGAAATGAAAACTTACACCGCCCAGCCCCAAAGGGAAGACCAAAAAGAAGTTCAAAGACCCCAATACACCCACGAGGCCTCCTCCAGCCTTCTTCTTGTTCTGTTCTGAGTACTGCCCCAAAATCAAAGGCGAGCATCCTGGCTTATCCACTGGTGATGTTGCAAAGACACTAGGAGCAATGTGGAACAACACTGCAGCGGATGACAAGCAGCCCTATGAGAAGAAGGCTGCCAAGATGAAGGAGAAGTACAAGAAGGATATTGCTGCCTACAGAGCTAAAGGAAAACCTGATGCAGCAAAAAGGGGGGTGGTCAAGGCTGAAAAGAGCAGGAAAAAGAAGGAAGAAGAAGATGAGGAGGATGAAGAGGACAATGAAGAGAGGGAAGAGGAAGATGAAGATGAAGAAGAAAAAGATGATGAATAAGTTGGTTCTAGTGCATAATGTTCTAGCATATAAGAGATCCAAACTTAAGCATGCCTCTACCAAGGACTTACATATAGGTATACAGCAACTGCTAGAAATGTCACACATACAGGGACAGCCTATGGAGAGCTCTGACAACAAATGATGATATACACATTCAATGGAAGACTAAGCAGCCTATGAAAAGAGGCCATATACTAGCACACAGATGCACAGTGAATGATCTCTGAAGACACATTATCAACGGGGGCTTCAAAATACTGAGCATATAGTCTGCATTCTGTGAACTCTACTTTTTTAAAAAGCATGCATGTTTACAAAGAATGGCTGTAGAAACAGGCAGCTGGTTACTTCTGGGAAGAGAAACAGTACAAGGAGTGGAAGAGAATTGCATATTACAACAAAAACAATAAACTTTTAAAAAGTTTGTATCTAAAAGAACCAAATCATCAAAGTCATTGATTATTTCATCAGTAGATGTCTTCAATAGGTAATTTAGATAACTTACAATATAAGCAAACATTAAAGATAAAGGTATTTTCATCCATCAACACATATATACATACACACATTCCAAATATCAGCTTTATAAAATCCTAAATGATCTGCAGTCTACTAACATTTCTCTTAATAGCACATAATTAAAGCGCACACACACACACACACACACACACACACACACACACACACTCCCAAAAGCAGAACATAGGTAAAAGAAGATAAACCAACATACCTTTTCCTTTCCATTTAACCTTTGCAACAGACTGGCTGAAATCCACATGTATCCTCCTGTCATCTATAAGCACATTATCCATTTTGAAGAATGCTTTCTCACAGTCTTCTTCCTATTAGTGATTATAAAAACTCAAGCGTGAATGTTTCAGGAGAGATTTCTGCAGCTAGATCAAATAATATGAATACAAAAAGGCTATTACTACTAAAACTGATATTCAAATACTTCTTATATACCAGATATTAAATGTATTGCATCTACTATCTCAATTAACCCTGGTAATAAACTTTTGAGGCTCCATCTAGTCATAATCTTCACTATCTCAAAACAACAAAACAAAACAAAAATGAAAAAAAAAAAAGTTAGAGGACTCACACTCTGAGATGTCTAACATGAGCATGGTCCCAGTGCCTTGAACTAGACTTTAAACACATATGAATGCTTGATTTATAACAAAGATGGTCCCACAGAGCTCTGGGGAACAGGAATACCTTTATTTTCAGTGGGGCTGGGTATCCAAAGTCAGACAAATGAAATGCAACATAATCCACATTGGACACAGACAAAGCACTGACCCCAATGGAAACAATCTAATAACGTGGTTTATGAAGACAGTGCAGAGGGGCTGCAGAGACAGGTGGCTTAGGTTCCTGCATTTCCTGCTTTTGCAGAGAACCCACGTTTGGTTTCTAGCACCCATTAGCCCACAACCACCCTTAACTCCAATTTCAGTGAATGTAGAGTATGCTCTCTTAGGCCGGCAAGGGCACCATACACGGTGCACATGCACATATGTAGACAAAAGACTCATGTATTTACATTAAAATAAATAAAGAACATAGAGAATATTCTCATGTCTTTAGGTAAACAGATTTTTAGAAGCCATCTTGAGAAAATGTTGACAAATGAAACTAAATTAAAACTATTACTTTTGTGTTTATCAAATGGGTAATCCACAGAACAGAAGAGAGATACATAGGACGTATATTTTTAAAAAGAGCTTACATTCGTAACATATAGAGTTCCTAAAAGTCAATAAAAGGCAGGGCAGTAAGGAGGCAAGCAGGCAAGTAACCATCTAACACTTGACGGCACAAAGGCAGAGTGAGGGAGCAAGATATCTTGCATGGGTACTTCATTTCAGGAGCACATCTGGGCCAGTGAGGTGACTCAGCTGGCTGCTGTGCTTGCCACACGTGCCTAACAACCTGGGTTTTATCCCTCAAACTAAAGAAGAAGCCAGACATGATGGCTCATCTATATTCACAGCGCTCCCACAGCAAGATGGGAGGTAGAAACAGAAGACTCTTGGAGGCCTAGGGTCAGCTAGCTCTGCAGCACAGCAGAAACAGAAACACAAGAAATCTTGCCTTAGAATAAGATGGAAGAATCAACTCCCAAAAGTTGTCCTCTGACCTCCACATGTGGGCTGCCGTATGTGTGTACCCCCCACATATTAATAACAATATTATTAAGCTTGAATTATGAGATTTTATTTTATTTTATTTATTTCTTCATTTTTGGTTTTTCGAGACAGGGTTTCTCTGTGTAGCCCTGGCTGTCCTGGAACTCACTTTGTAGACCAGGCTGGCCTCGAACTCAGAAATCCGCCTGCCTCTGCCTCCCAAGTGCTGGGATTAAAGGCATGCGCCACCACCGCCCGGCTGAAATTTTAAATTTTTATATGGGTGAGTGTTACCCTGAATGCATGTCTGTGCACCGTGGGAAACGCTGCTAATTAAGGTCGAAGTCTACCGCTGAGCTTCTGGAGCTCAGTGCATAATGGAGAACTAAGAGCTGTACATACTACACACAGAAAAATGAGGTAATGTCTGACTTGAAGCAAGCACTTGCCAACCGACCTATCCTCACTAAGGCAGATCTAGCAGCAGCTACCTGATCCAGTCCTCTCACTGCACACCAAGGAGGAAAAACCTTGGGAAGAAGAGTTAAATACGTGAGCGCTTCCAGTAGCTGGCCAGTAATTGAGCCTAGATCTTAACACTCCACCATTTCTCTTTCTGCTACTCAGTTATATAATTAACAGTATGTGAAAGACTTTTTCTAAAACAATTACATTCAGACAGATTATAGCTGAACTTATAGTAAACAAACATTAACATCAGTAGCTGTTGAATGTATTTCTAATGAAAAGTTAAAATAGTTAATGTTCTTGGATGCCTGAGGAAAAGCACACCCTAGAGACTGAAGAAAGCACAACTTTTCATCTTTAAGACTACTCGGAGGCAGACAGGCTGGTGCAGTGGTGAACACCAGTAATCTCAGACACATGGAAGCATTCGCCAAAGCAAAAAGTAAGTAAGAAAAACCAGATCTGGTAGATTTACATTATGACATACCTTTTCAAATTCAATAAAAGCATAACAGAGGGACTCTCCTGTTTTCCAATCCCGGATAACTTCACAACTGAAAAAAAAAAAATTTTAAGTCACTTAAAAAAAGAAAGCAAGCAAAGAAACCATTTCTCTAATTCTACACACCAGAACAAAATAAGCCACTAAACACACAGAATGCTATGGCTCCAAAGTTTTCAGCCTCAATTCTATTTAAACACATGCACACATAGCTTATCAATCCAGTAAGCTAATTATCTAAATTCTATTCCAAATTCACAAACTAGGCTTGGGGGGGGTGGGGCGGAGCCAGGGAGACTTCCTTTAAACAAAAATAAACTGCTAAATTAGTTTCATTCCAAAATTATTTTATGCAGTTTTACATTTATTTTTAGATTTCTGAGAGAAGGTCTTCTGGGTACCCCTGGCTGCCTGGTACTCACTATGAGCCCAGGTAACTTCACAGTCACAGCGGTCTCCGACCTCAGATTAAAGATCTGTGTAGTGTGTACTGAGGGTAAAGGTGGGTACAGTAATGTCCAGTAAAACCTTTCAATCCTAAGTCTTTTTTAGTCCAAATATAAAAGACTTTAAATATCTATTACATATGTAAGTTCTTTGTTTGTGCTTTGGAACTTGTCACAAGGATCTACATGTAGCCCTGGCTAGTCTGGAACTCAGTATGTAAACCAAGCTGGCCTTGATCACAGAGAACTCTCTGCTGCTGCCTCCCTAGGACTTTGATTAAAGGCACAAGTCACCTGGTTTGGGCTTATGCTTTGGATTTAGAGGCTCAAATTTAATACTGTAAGTACAGTTACCATACAGAACTAATTTACCAAATAATAACCAAGGGAAAGAGCTAAGAATGTGGCGTTGAGAGCAGCTGGCTTGTCTCTTTCCATGTATCATATGATATGAACCAGGTTAAAAACATTAAATGAAAGGACATGCTAACCATAGCTAGCACATGCTGACAAGTTAGAAAAAGTCTCCCTACCAGTTCTCTCTGTTTCGCATTAATACTCTAGGGAAGGGCCCATGAGACAGCTGAGAAAGGAAAGGCAGGCGCTTGCTCCTGACACTGAGGAGTTGAGGTTACTCCCCAACACCTACATGGACAGAACCATCACTCCAAGCTCTCTTTTGATCTCCATGTGCACCCAAGGAATAAATGTATATATTTTCTAAAAAGCCAGTAATAGTTTATTTTTATGATGATGATGGTGATGATAAATAATGATGATGGCCAGAGAGATGACTCTGGTTAAGAGCACTTGCTGCTCTGCCAAGGGACTCCAAGTTCTATTCCCGGCAACTTTACAACTATCTATAACTCTAGTTCAGGGACCTAGTGCTCTCTTCTACCCTCCAAGGACACCTGCACACATGTGGCATATACTCACACAAGACACAGACACACATGTACTTTTAAAAATAGTAATAAATATTTAAAGTAAAATACTCAGTGATAAAATAATATAGGAAAAATTAAGCAAAAGAAAATTTATTTATCTATTTAACTTATGTGTATGAATACACTGTCATTCTCTTCAGACACACCAGAAGAGAGTATCGGTTCCATTATAGATGGTTGTGAGCCATCATGTGGTTGCTGAGAACTGAACTCAAGACCTCTGGAAGAAGAACAGTCAGTATTCTTAACCAATGGGCCATCTTTCCAACTCAAGAAAAAAAATTATTTTAAATTAATTTATTTTTATTTTATGTACATTGGTGTTTTACCTGCAGGTATATCTATGCAAGGATGTAGTTACAGGCAGTTGTGAGCCACTATGTGGGTTCCAGGAGTTGAACCCAGGTTCTCTGGAAGAACAGTCAGTGCTCTTAAACGCTAGGCATCTCTTCAGCTCAAGGAAAAAAAATTTTATTGGGGAAGTATGGTAATTTATAAAATGCTTACTCGGAATGCAAGGGGACCCAAGTATGCAGTGAGGTGAGCTTGTAATCACAGTACTAAAGAGGTGGAGACAGGTGGGTCCCTATGACTCAGTCTATTTGGTAAGCTCTAGCCAGCAAGAAATACTGCCTCAAAAAAAAAAAAAAAAAAAAAAAAATAGGTAGACACCCCTTGAGGAAGTCAGCCAAGCTTGTCTTCTGGTCTCTATTCATCTGCACATGCAAAATAAAAATAAACCCACAACAACAAACCATAGTTTTTCGTTTTTGAGATATGATGATGTAAACTTAGGCTGCAATAGTGAGACCATGTTTTAAAAGACTAGTACACACACACACACACACACACACCTTAACTGAGGAAGTGTTTGCCAAGTATGCAAGAAGGCCTTGGCTCAAACCACAGAACCACAGAAACTAAGTGTGGTGGTCACTGAGGAGGTGGAAGCAGAAGGACCAGAGGTTTAAAGGCATCCTTGGCTACATGGTAGGTTAAAAATACTTAAATTTGGATAGTCTCATTCTGACAGACTGCTGATGGTTTTAGGAGCTGAGTTAAATAAGTATTTTAAATGTTAAATAAGGTTGAGAATAGTATAGAAGTAGTCTTAATGGCTCAACTCATATATTCTATTGTGAAAACCTGTGGTGGGGTTTGAAGGATCACTGGGAGAGTAAAGTAATGTGTGTGAAAGCGCACTTCTCTCTCCAGCTGCTGAGACATCTACTTGTAAACTCACCAGTAGGAAAGGCACCAAAGCGGGCAGGACTGGGTCAGAGCGGGAGAACTTGCTTAACATGCATGATTACCTAGGTTTCATCCCCAGCCCCACCCACAAAAAATTAAAATGCAATAAAACAAAAAGTAAATTTAAAAATTCACTCAAAATTGACAGACTCACCAAAAATGTGTAATTAAAAAACCTCTGTTGAATGTGGTGACATCTGGCTTTAAGTTTTAACACTCAGGAAGCAGAGGAAGGCAGATCTCAAGTTCAAGCCCACTATGTGGCAAGTTGCTGGCCAGTCAAGACTACATAATAAGACCCTGTTCCAAAAAGACAAAACATAGAACACCCACACCAATCAGTTAATACCTACATATTTCCAAATTTCTCTTTTACTAATCCTGGGATTACCTTCTTATTGGCCCAAATCTTGAGAATATTATCTCCAAGTCCTCATCTGTGGTCACTGGATTCAATTTACACACAAACAGCACATTTTCTGGAGGTTTAATATCTGCATCAGGTAAGTCTCCCACCTAATGTTACAAATAATCAAGCATACAAATTAATTCCTTTAGTTTCTAATCCAAATATTTTTGTCCAAGCCCACAACACTAATAATTCCTAAAACCATCTAAATTTACACAATAGGCTCAGTGTGAAAAAAATATCCTAAAAGACATTTCAAGGTCTAGAAGATATCTCCTGGGGTAAAAGTGCTTGCCATCAAGCCCAGTGACCTGAGTTCAACTCCTAGAACTCACATATGTCAGAATATGGTCCAAAAATGGAGTCATGTGAGGAGATTCCTGAGTGTTTGTGAGAGAACTCTATGAAACCAAGATAGAGTCTAGTGACCTCAGTTTCTCCAAAAGCATGAAATTGTTCTTGGATTGTGCTTCCCTGCCCCTCCCACGTGCAGCAGGAGATAAGAGTGAGTTTATTTCAGATTATGTGTTACAACTGGCTATTGTTATCTGTTGGGTTTTCACATGCAGCTTGCCCTCCTCTTACCCTCAGAGTATAAACTGTGCAGTGCTCTGAGTAAAGTGAGCGAGCTACTGTATGAGCCTTCAGTCGGCCTCACTTATCACCTCCATTCTCCCAGGCCCCACTGCCTTCAGGTCAGCAAGTGCCTTTACTCGCCTCTTCACCCTAACTCTTCTCCTTTTTAAAACAGCACTCAGTAACTCATGGAAAAACAGAACCAAGCTGTTTACTTCCATATCATTGTATCTGACAAAACATAATCCAAGCCAGGCAGTGGTACCACACACCTTTAATCCCAGCACTCAGCTCAGGGGGCAAAGGCAGGTGGATCTCTGAGTTTGAGGCCATCTTGGTGTATAGAGTGAGTTCCTGGACAGACAGGGATATAAAGAGAAACCCTGTATCAAACACCCGCCCCCCACCCCCAAAAAAAGAAATCCAGAAAAAAAAAAAACTCACTCAATTTTTACTAGTTTATTTTCACAAAAGCAGATAAACTCCCCAAAATGTGTTATGTAAGTTACATAACAATTATCTTACCATCTCCAAGAGAATAGCTTGAGTTTTAGCCTCTTTTTCTGCCTTTATTTCTTCTACTTCTTCAGCTGATCTTCCTTTGAAGTCATCAATTTCTTCATCTGCTCCTATTCGACCACTCTGTAATATAGAAGATAGAACTCTGAGAATCATGGAAGAAATCATGTTTTACTCTTAGCCTATCAAACATAACAGAATAGAAATTTATAAACACCTGGGCATTCACTTAAATTAATTCTATTTGCCAGACTCGGCTTTGGAGTGATTATAAAATCAAAAGAAATATTTATATAGATCCAACTAAGTGTTCAGTAGAAAGGATATATAATTTTAGAATTAAATACCAAACTCAACCATAAATTCAGCTTTGAGAAAGCCTACTAAATTTATACTTTAAATACTTGACGGAATGTTCTGTCTTCCACAGAAATGGCTAGGTCGAGCCAGGCATGGTGACGCACGCCTTTGATCTCAGCACTTGGGAGGCAGAGGCAAGCGGATTTCTGAGTTCGAGGCCAGCCTGGTCTACAAAGTGAGTCCCAAGATAGCCAGGGCTACACAGAGAAACCCTGTCTCGAAAAACCAAAGAAAGAAAAGAAAAGAAAAGAAAAGAAAAGAAAAGAAAAGAAAAGAAAGGAAAGGAAAGGAAAGGAAAGGAAAGGAAAGGAAAGGAAAGGAAAGGAAAGGAAAGGAAAGGAAAGGAAAGAAAGAAAAGAAAGAAAGAAAGAAAGAAAGAAAGAAAGAAAGAAAGACAGTCGTTCATTTAGACCCTGAGGCTATTCTCCTAGGATTAGGTGCTAAAGAAACTTCCAAAGCACTGGTTTATATAACATTTCAGAACTGAGACTCCTGGTAGAATAGGAACTAAAGAGAGAAATTAAGGAAATAATGAGACAGCTACAAAAATAACCATCTCTGTGTGTGAGAAAGTAATTCTAAACTTGCTCTTGTGTAACAGATCAAACAAGATAAGCAATAGAACGAAATGCCTTAATACACCTGTATAAGAAGGTGCTACTAGCTGGGGGGGGGGGGGGGGGGGGGGGAGGTGAACTCCTTTAATCCTAGTATGAGAAGAGGCAGACAGGTCTCTATGAATTTGAGACCAGCCTGGTCTCCACAGCAAAATTCTAAGCTAGCCAGAGCTACATAGAGTCTGTCTCAAAAGAAAAGAAACGAACAATGCCACCAAGGTGCTACTTACATCTAATTGTTCCTTTGTAGGCTCGGGTGATCGATCAGGAATTAATAAATCAGGAGGGTCATCAAATGGATCATCTAAAATCACTGTATGATTTATCCTTGCAAAACAAATCCAAGTCAAATGTTATGTTTATTTCAGAATCTATAGTTTTTTTTTATAGACTTTAGCATATAAATATTTCTACTACCCAAAGACTCTACAGGGTTTGGGAATTACTGACCTAGAGTATACTTTTATAATGAGCAGCACAGTATTCCCTGACCTTGGTGCTCTGCATGACTTTATGATATAAAGTAAGCCTGGCATGACGGTTGGCACCTCAGCACTCAGGAGGTTGAAAGAAGAGAATCCCAAGTCTGAGATTAGCCTGAGCTAGAGAGTAAGTTCCAGGAAAGCTGGACTACAAAGTGAGACCCAGGCTCAAGGCATACACATGAAAAACTAAAGAGAAAGAAAAAGTAAATGCCTAGACCTTGTTACTTGTATCCTATTTTGTAAAAAATAATCTGCCTTTAAAAAAATAAACGGAAGCAAGAGTAATTCTAATCAACATAACAATTAGTACAAAAGAAAAATATGAAAGCTCCTTTCACAAGGATGGATGCTCTCATCTTAACTCACATTTTGAATTATTAACTAGTTGTGATGGTTAATTTCAACGGTCACTGTGGTAGGATCTGGAAAGTCCTGGAAAGGGAGTCTAGATTAAAGCCATGTTCGGAATGCCTGGGAAGGACCTGCTGAACAGAGCTGATGGGAAGAGCCTCCCCGATCACGGAAGCGTCTCCTGGGCTGGGCCCTGGACTGAATGAGGAGGGAGCGGTGCCCAAGCGCTCCTCGCTCTGCTCCATGCTGTGGATGCAATGTAACCTGTGGTCTCAGGTATGATTTAACTACCCTACTGCAGCCTGGAGCTGTGAGCTCAAGTAAGCCCTTTCCTCTGCGAGTTACTTATGTCAGAGCAATTCATTACAGAAAAATAAAAGAAACTGAGATATTACTCTATGGGTAGAAATCTCACTCATGCCAGTACATGTTCAATACCAAGTGTTAAAACACTCTCGTATATTAAGAAAGTAAAGCAGACCACACCTTATATCTTGATATGGTACAAAATCCTTGTCCACAAAGGTCTCATTGATTTTCTTAACTATGTCCATGCCTTCTGTCACTTCACCAAACACTGTATGAACACCGTCAAGGTAATCTAAGTTTTCTCCTGTAGTGATAAGAAACTAGACCAAAAGGCACATAATAAATATTTGAAAACATATATAACTCTGAAATCACTTTGAACTATAAAAATCACAAAACCAAGACTCTAGATCTACTGTATCAATTCTTATATACTTATTTTTAAAACTAAATAAAAAACAGAGATTATGTTTATATCAACAGGTACAAAGATGTTCCCCTGACAGTTTAAAATACTTCAACAAGGCAGGTGTATACACTGCCCACGGAAGCCTGAAGAGAAAGGCCATCAGGTGTCCTGGAACTGGAGTCCCAAAGCACTGTGAGCCATCATGTGGGTGCAGGGAATTAAGCTAGAAACTCTGGAAGAAGAGTTAGTGTTTTTAACCACTAAGACACCTGCCCCACCCCAACCCCTGCACTTTTAATGTGGGAAAGAAATAACTTGACATTTCCCTCAATATATTTGACATTTGTCCTTAATGTATTTTCTCATTACTGAATAGCTTGAGAAGGTAACTTCTCAGGCTCCATCCAGTCCTGCATGCCTAAGCACAGCTCATCCCACCCACGTCCTGACCTGAGACCCGTGCTGGTCACTGCCGTTGTTCACCATGGACACAGTGCCTTTCTTCTTGTGCTTTATCCTTGGTACTTTTTCTGCTTCAAAAAAGCTTGCTTGATCACCATACAGTTGTCTGAAAGTATACAACAAAGTTATAAAACTTCAATACTCTCAAAATCAAACACAGCGAGCCAGGTGCGGTGGTGGCACACGCCTTTAATCCCAGAATTTGGGAGGCAGAGGCAGGTGGATTTCTGAGTTCGAGGCCAGCCTGGTCTACAGAGTGAGTTCCAGGACAGCCAGGGCTACACAGAGAAACCCTGTCTTGAAACACTGCCCCACCCCCAAAAAAGAAAGAAGCACAGTGGTACTGGAACAGTGTGACTGTGTCTTTATAAACACCCCGCTGATTCAAATGCTCCTCCTTTTCCCTTATAGGTATTCCGGGAACTTAGGGAACCACTGTGGAGTTTGAGTCCTATTTTAATGTAATGATTGAACCACCACTGCCCAGAAGATTTTAACAAGTTTGAAACCAGCCTGGGCAATACAGTGAGTTCCAGGACAGGCTGGACTAGAGTGAGATTCTGGCTCATGAAACCAAATCAATAATGACTGAGATGGGTGTGATGACGCCCATCTATAAACTAACACTTAGGAGGCTAAGGCATAAGAATCTTGAGTCTGGCCAGGCGATGGTGGTGCACATCTTTATTCCCAGCACTTGAGAAGCAAAGGAAGGCAGATCTCTGAGTTCAAAACCAGCCTGGTCTATAGAATGAATTCCAGGCCAGCCAGGAATAGAGACATCCTCTCTCAAAAAAACAAAACAGAACAGAACAAAATCTGAGTCAGAGGCAAACCTAAGCTACATGGTGAATCCCAGATTAATCTGGGCTACAGAATAACACTCCATTTCAGAAGCCATCAATAAAATAGATAAAAATAGAAGATAGGGATATATAGCTCAATTGGTACAATGTATGTTTAGTATACACTGTAATGGGGCATGCCTCTATTCTCAAAACGAGGAAAATGGAGGATCAGTTTAAGCCCATTCTCAGCTTGGTAGGCACTGAGTTCAAGATCAAGCTGGGTTATATGAGATCTTGTCTCTACATACATACATACATACATACATACATACATACATACATGTACAAATACACAAACACACTGTCCTGCCTGGTTGTTCTTTTATCAACTTGACAGAAGTTAGAGTTAGTTGTCTAGGAAGAGGATCCTCAATTAAGAAAACGGCTCCCTCAGATTGCCTGTACCAAGTATATAGAACATTTTCTTGATTACTTATTGATAGAAGAGGGTTCAGCCCACACAGGGTCAGTGCCACTCTGGCAAGTAGTTCCCTGTTGTATAAGAAAGTACACTGAGCAAGCTATGAGGAGCAAGTCAAGGAGAAGTGTTACTTCATGGCTTCTGCTTCGGTTCCTGCCTTAAGTTCATGTCCTGACTTCTTTAGTGTTACCCAAAAGGAATACACCCTCTCTGTAGTGGCTATTCCTGGTTGTCAACTTGACAATATTTGGAATGAACTACAATCCGGAATTGGAAGGCTCACCAGTGACCCTTATCTGGAGGCTTGGAGATCCTTATCTGGATCTTGGTTTGAAGATCTTGAGCCATAGTGGCTATGGATTCCAGAAGATTGAATCTCCGAGTTTAAGGAACACACCTTTAATCTGGGCTACACCTTCTGCTGGAGACAATATAAGGACATTGAAAGAAGGGAGTCTAGCTCTAGCTCTTGCTCCTTCGCCTGCTTGCTGCGTGAGACTGAGTAACTGCTAGATCCTTGGACTTCCATTCACAGCTGCGACTGAAAAATTGTTGGGAATTGGGCTGCCGACTGTAAGTCATCAATAAATTCCTTTACTATCTAGAGACTATTCATAAGTTCTGTGACTCTAGAGAACCCTGACTAATACACTCTCCTTTCCTGGTTTCTTTTGATCATAGTGTTTCATTATAGCATAGAAACGCTAACTAAAATACACACATAGGAGCTTACCCAAATATAGACTCTCCTCCGCGGCCAGTCCCCGTGGGATCTCCTGTTTGTATGATAAAATCCCTCTAGAATATACAAAATTCTTTGTTAATTCATGGTTTACTACATGTTTCCAATAACTAAGAGCATGACTGAGACCTACCAACTCACCTGTACATTGTGTATGAGGCAATAGTTGTAATATTTTATTTTGCACAGCTTCAAAAAATTCAAGCAAGCTGAAAAGAAAGTAAAAACTAAATTACAGGAAAGCAAAAAATCAGTTTTAGACAAATTAGTGACAGCATAATTAGTACAATTTAATCTAACTTTGCATTTTTATTAAAAGAAAAACAAAGGTTCTGTGAGCTGGACATTTTAGGATGGGAGCCTTGCCAAAGGAAATTCATCACTAGGGACAGGTTCACCCTACTTCTGGTTCACTTTCCCTGTTTGGTGTGCTGTGCTAAAGATGTGATCTCACAGCTGCCTAATTCAGCCAAAAACTGCTGTGCCTGCCCCACCATTATGAACTGTCCCTCTGGAACCATAATCCAAAATAACTGCTTCCATGAGTCCCTTTCTGGTCACAGTGTTTTGTCACCCCGATAGAAGAGTAACTAGTACAGCTTTCTAGGTGTTTGGCACTGCCATCAGAAACATCGCTAAATTATAGCTCATGCCCGTGAAGGACTCATAGATACATGCCAACAAGTTCTTAAAGCACTAAGAACCCACACAGAAAGTTAAATACATGAGGCTCCTTGCCCTTGGTAAATTTTTATTGATGGAACTAGTGTCATAGCCAGGTATGATGGCATATGCCTGAGAAGAATCAGAACCATGAATTTAAAACTAGTGTGAGGAACAACAATATGAACTAACCAGTAACCCCAGAGCTCGTGTCTCTATCTGCATATGTAGCAGAAGATGTCCCAGTCGGCCATCATTGGGAAGAGAGGCCCCTTGGTTTTGCAAACTTTATATGCCTCAGTAAAGGGAACACCAGAGCCAAGAAGTGGGAGTGGATGGGTAGGGGAGTTGGGGGGAAGAGTATGGGGGACTTTTGGGATAGCATTTGAAATGTAAATGAGGAAAATACCTAATTAAAAAAATAAAAAACAAAAAACATGTGAGATATACAATAAGGCAGCCTCAAAAATAGAGAGAAAAAAAATACAACAAAGGTCCTCACAACTAAACATGAAATAATGACACTAGGCATTTCTAATAATACCATCTATATTATTTAAGTAGTTATATATACATAACTATTACACACACACATTTGGTTTCTTGAGACAGGGTTTTTCTATGCAGACCTCTGTGAATTTGCCTGGCCTACAGAGTGAATTCCAGGAAAACCAGGGCAGATGCTGTACAAGGCTTTTTTCTTTTTCTTCTTCTTCAAGACATGGTCTCTCTTTGTAGCCCTGGCTGTCCTGGAACTCACCCTTTAAACTCAGAGACCCACCTACCTATTTCTGCCTCCTGAGTGTCAGGATTAAAGGCATGTGTTACCACTGCCCAGCTTGTACCAGGATTCTTAAGATAATGGAGATATTAAGGCACAGTTTCTGCTCTCCTTGAAGCACATCACTGGGAGGAGACAATCATGCACATAGTTCCAGGACAGTAAGTACATGTTCTAATAACATGAGTGCTGCTGTGATTTATAAAACCATTGCAGACAAAACAGAAGAAACAGACTAACTGTAGCTGACCTAAGTGTTACACTGAAGAGCTCATGCTTTAGTTGAGCTCTTCATATATATATATATATATATATATATATACACACATACACACACACATACACATACATATATATATATATACATACACACATACATACATATATACACATATATATTCATGGATATATATACATATATATAGTCAGGAAATGAAGTTCTCAGAAGGATAGGGAGTGGAGAGGAGTGTGGGCATTGGCAACAGTAAGAATATAGAAGGCTGCAACAGAAAGTGTAGGGTTTGTGAGGGAGGGGAGGAACAGTTGAGCATGGGAGAAGGTGTGCAGGCAGGAGGCACTCCCTGTGTGCAGTGCTGCAGCACACCTTCTTTCATTCTGTGGTAATCTCTGCATTCCACGGGAGAAGGACAATGATTGTAGCTAATCTCTCCCAGTTTCCCGATTCTCCCAAAGGATACATTCTCCACACAGCAGCCTAGTGTCTCTCCAAGGCAAGTGTGCCATGCTATAATCCTGCTCCTGAAGTGTTCAAACCAACAACATGGCAAAGAGGACTTACTAAGGACCTGGCCTACCAGTATTTGGCCTGACTGGAAGTCAGTGGCATCTATTTCATTTCACATACCAATTCGTTCCAGAATGCCAGATTTCTTTCTATTACCAGAAAAACTCCAAAGAAACTGCTAAGTACACCTTATCTAACACTCATCTTCGAAAAGGCTAGGTTTCTTATGTGGCTTCTTCCCACCTCTCTGTTTTGCATAGCAAAGTGCACATCCATCTGTTAGGACTCGAAGTTAAAACTGGAGCTCGCTTCGTCCTCCCTCAATGGACATTCAGACGCCTGAACTCTAGCTGATCCCTGGCGCCTTGCAGACCAGCCAACTTCCTACCTGCTTTCATCATGACAAATGATGTCAAGTCAAACCGTATTTAACCCTTTCTTTACCTTTCACGAGTAAAGAAAGCATAGCCACGAAAGCTACACCTCACCCAGACCCACAAGCCACAGTTCTACACACCACACACACACACACACAAAACCAAGGCCTGCTATGAAACTGAGCTCGAGCCAGAAACAGCGAAGAAAAGGGAACTTTGGCAGCGGGCTCACGGCCCCGCCAGGTCGCGAAGGCCTCCAGTCTCACCCCGGGGACGCTCTTCAGTGTACAAGTCGATGACCACGTCGCCCAGAGTGGTCTCCAAGAGAACCGCCATGGCGCCGGCTCCTCCGCAGGAACAAACACCCCGGCAATGACAGGCGCATGCGCAACCAGCGCGCGCCTACGTCTTACGTCACGACGTGTGCGACGGCTTCTGGCGTCAGCCGCGGGCGCCGTCGCCCACCTCGGAGGCGCGATTTCCCGCGGCCTAATGGCCGGCTCGTTCGGCCCGGCAGCTGTTATCTGGTGCCCGCTGTCTTCTGGCTGTGGAGGCTGTTTGAGGACTCTCTTCCGCCCTTGGTGACCCATATAAAGACCTGTATCTCAAGAGGGCCATTCCGTAGGAATAGCGGAGGCATCCGAGAGCTGAGAAACCTCCAAGCCGGCGGCACATCCTCCCCTTGCCTTTGGAAGAGGTTGCCCTGGGGTTTCCATAGTCTCTCCATCAAAATCGCCAAGCCCGAGGCATCAGTTGCTCGGTGAAAGCTGTAAGAAAAGGTGACTAACAAGCTTTGGTTTGGGGTTTTTCTTGTTGTTGTAGATTTTGATCATACTAGTGTGTGTAGATCAGGACTGGACATGGCTTAACAGCACAGAGGTTTTGTGCAACAAATTAGAATACAAAGGCTTCAGTCTTACATTGGAGATATGTAATAAAAACTACCGGTTTTTTTATGCTGATAACATATTTCCATGTTTTAGTACACTCTTTACTTTTTTAAAATATTTTTTAAGATTTATTTATTTATTATATGTAAGCATACTGTAGCTGTCTTCAGACACTCCAGAAGAGGGAGTCAGATCTCATTACGGACGGTTGTGAGCCACCATGTGGTTGCTGGGGTTTGAACTCAGGACCTTCAGAAGAGCAGTCAGTGCTCTTAACCAGTTAGCCATCTCTCCAGCCCGGTATACTCTTTTCTAATCAAGCAGATTATTCCCTTTTATGTCATTTTAATGTGTACTTGTGAAAATCAGAGATATGACAGATCATAGGCATATCCAGGAAGATGAGGAGAAAGGACTTTTTAAAAGTAAACATTTTTTTTTTTAAGAAAAATAGTATTTGAAGCAATTTCATGGCTAGAAGTGTTCACCACGCATGTGTTATTCCGTATATTCCAAGGAATTTAGGAAACAGAAGATGGTAAAGAAACATGAATTTATTTATAGTCTGGTCCCATTTAGAAGGGTGTAATCAAAAACCCTGCACCTGTTACCGTCTTCTAGTTTAGAAAATCATTGGATATGGGCTAGAACACATGGAGATGATATAGCTGTGCAGGAGTTGATAAGTCACTGGACTGATTTGTTCAATCAATGAATGGCTTCATTGGTAAGCAATGAAGCCATTGTGAATACATCTCTCTTCTCTGCCTCTCACTATTATTTATCTCTTGCATTGGTATAGTTTGGATGGATGACTAAGCCTTTCTGGTTTGAATTGGAAGAAAACAAGATTTGTCCTCAAAGAAATTCAATAGCAGTACAGCATTTGCCTTGCATGTGTCAGTCCCTTGTTTCAAACTCTGGTACCAGAGTTTAGATCTGGTTTTGATAAATAAATAAATAAATAAATAAACAACAAAATAAAAATTTCAACTCCATAGGTATTTAAAAGAAAAATGAAAGCCTGTGTCCATGTTCTTTACTTTGATTGACAGTACTGAGATGTTAATGTCCTTAACGTTTTCTAAAATCATAGTAGACTCTTGGAACAGCAGAGCTTTTCAGGAGAGATACCCTTCAATGAGGGCAAATATACCAGCCAAGCCAAGGAGGTCGGACAGGAGTGATCATGTTGTGAGAAGAAGACTGCATTTGAACTCAGGCTGAGAAAATGGCTCAGTGACTAAAACCACTTCCACCTCAAGGCCTACAGCCTAAGTGTGGACCAGGAACCCACATGTTACCACAGAACCAGCGCCAAATGCTACCCTCTGACCGCCACATGCACACCATATCCATGCATGCTCACACAGTTTTTACAGATTTGGGGGGATTGTGGAGAGAAGCATTTGTGGATAGTAGCACTGGCTGCTCTTCCAAAGGACCCAGTTCAGCACCTAGCATGGCCATGGCTGCTTACAACCATCTGTAACTCCACTCCCAAGGGATCACACATCCTCCTCTAGCCTCTAAGGGTACTGCATGCTTGTAGTGCACAGGCACACATGTAGGTGAAACACCCATACACATAAAAAAAAGAAAAAATTAAAGTTTCTCAGAGATAGTACACTAAGGACTTTGTCAGGAAGTGACTGGAGATGTACATCAGATTATACAATGCCTGCCTAGCATGGATACAACCCAGGATAATGTTTCTTGTACTGTATAAACTACATGTCTGTAATCCGAGCACTCAAGTTGTAGAAGCGGGATAATCGTTGAAGATCATAGTCACTGTGTAGCGAGTAAAAGCAAACCAAGGATGCATAGGCCCTGCCTCAAAAGCAAACATTTGAATCAGATCTGCATAGCCTTCAGTGAACTGAAAACCTGGTAGGAACTAAAGTATACATAGGAACTTACATACAGACTCTTTGCAGAATACAAGACAGTGGGAACAACTACACAGAGGCAGGACCAACATTTGCAACCAGTGTCCTGAAGGAATTGGCAGAGGTGTGACAAGACCTGGCAATCCATCTGTGAAACACTGCCTGCTAACTAGGATACCACTGGTAATGTGATCATCCTAAGGAAGATTCCCATTGCTGAGGGATGCTCAAGCTGTAAACAGGATTCTAGGACTTAGGAAAGGAATGCAAGGGAATCCAGATGAGAGTCAACCATGTTTACTGCCAGCTTTAGCATTCATTCCCAGCCCCAAGGTGGGAGAGTAACCAAACCCCACCCTACATGGAAAAACAGCCCACCAATCCCTAAGCCCATCCAAGGTCAAGACTTGAAATCCCACTAATCCTTACCCTGGAAAGCTCCGCCCCTAAGAAATTCTATATAAGCCCTACCTTCTGCACAATTAGCTGCTGCAGCAGCCACCCAAGCAGCAACAACCTCCACCCCCCACCCCCGGGGTTTTCCCTGCCAATAAATGTCGTGTGTGAGGTTTGTTATGCAGTGTGACTTTATGGTATTCCTTGGCTCCTAATTGCCAGAATACCTTTCTGGGCAGACCTGAAGTACTTCTACAGAGAATGACTTTCCTTTCTGAACTGCAACACTTAGAATGTGTATACCTGTTTTCCACCTAGAAGGCTGGAAGTGGATGTTGTTAATAGCATGGTGATCTGTGCTGTTTATAGGGCCACACCACACTATTATATTTATCCCATATTCTCCTTCGCTAGACCTTTATCTTTCTCAGGCAACAGAACCCTCCTTAGAAGAGATGTCACATGTACCTTATAGCTTAGTGCCCTCTAAACATCTGTAGGACTGAGACCAAGCCAGATCCTAGGTACTCAAGCTATAGAACCCATCTTCATGGTAGAGGTCACATGTACTTTGCAAAAGAATTTCAATGAAATTACACCGTAAGCTCAGAATTGAGACAACTGTTATCAGAAAACATTTTTTTCTCAAATTGTAACATATTTAAATATATCTAAAACAAACTGCTTGGTATGAGACTATAGAAGTATGAACCAACACCAACTAAGTAAGTCATGTTGAGCTGGCTTTCCTTCTTGCTGCATACAGACTGTCTCTCTGCCAGCCATGACATTTACCAGAGACCCACAAGTCTGAAAAAAACACAAGTAAAATGAAAAAGGCAGTATGGCTTCTCTCAAAAATACCAGTCCCAGGGTGTTGACACTCAGTGGGACTAGTTTAGAAGAAATTCAAAGAATTCACAGAGTGATGGTATATGTGTTCAAAGACAGCATGGGCATGCATAATCGAAATGAACTGCAAGAGAATAAATATACAGCTAAGTGAGGAAAGAGACTCAATATGTGAAATGGGATTTAATAAAGAGAAAGTCTGGAAATAATTATAGCAAAAAGTGTCCCAAATGTAAGGAAAGAGACATACCCACACTCAAGAAATAGGATCAGGAAAGAAGTTCTCATCATATTATGGTTAAAACACCAAATATACAAAACAAAGGAAGCGTATCAGAGCTGCAGGAGAGAAAACTACTGAGACATGTATAAAAGGAAGCTTTGTAGAATAATAGCTTAGTTATCAACAGAAACATTAAAAACTCCCAAAGGTACAGAATGTATTTCAAGTTCTGGGAGACTGTGGCTGCCAACCCAGACTACTATACCCCAGAAAACTATCTTATAATTGATCAAGAGACAGAAACATTCCATGATCGAACAAACAAAACAAAAACAGGCTAATGGAATTTATGAGCACAAAGCCAGCTGGCCCTACAGAGGATACTGGGAGAGGAACTCTTGAACCTGTGGGTAATGATATACACATGAAGAGGATACAGGAGAGAAAAGTAAAAGATGTTACAACAGTAGATAAACCAATGAGGATTAAGGAAACAGCAGTTCAAAAAGACAACAAAGTAGCAGGGATTAATACACCCCTTTTCTGAATATCTGTGGTCTCAGTTTGCCCATCAGAAAGAGAAAGGCTTGCAGATTTGTGTTTAAAAACAAAAGCCAGGTGATAGTGGTCCACACCTTTAATCTCAGCACATCTCCCATTTGCTGCTTCCAAAAACCACACCTTCATCAAAGACAGAATTTGTCTTAGAGCAGAAGGATGGAGGAAAGGTATTCAAAGCAAATGGAACTGGGAGAAAGTAGACTTTGCTATTCTATATCTGACAAAATAATCTTCAAATCAGAAGAGACAAAGGAAGTCACTTCGTACTGATTATGGGAACATGTTTTAGACATTACAATTCTAAACAAATGCACTGAACACGTGAACCAAACTTCATAAAGCAAACACTGCTAGATAGAGTCAGACTTAGTCCTACGTTATCACCAATAGACAGGTTATATGTATGAAAAAGCTAAAAACACTGGAGTTAGATGACATCATAAATCAAATAGGCTTAACAGATTGGAACATCCATCCACACTACAGAATACACTTCTCAGGAGCCTGTAGAACTATCTTTAAAATAGATAAATCATATATTAGGACAAAAGTCAAGTCTCAACAAGTACAGAAAATTTGAGATAACCTTTTGTAATCTATTTGACCATAATGGAATAAAAGCTAGAAAGCAACAGAAACTAAACAAAGTACACAAAGTAGATATTAACACTATTGAACATGAATGCTAAAAAAAAAACTAAGGATAAAAAATTTTAAATTCCTAGTGTTGAATGAAAATGAGAATAGAACATGCCAAAACCTATGGGATACAACAAAAATAAGCTTAAGAGAGCCATCTCCAAGGCTCAGGAACACCGGAGAAGTAGGATGCAGAAGGGATGTAAGAGCTGGAGGAAGGGGTGAGGGGGCAGTGTGGAATGCTGTCTTTCAGGCATGACGTGGCTGAGGCATTGCTGAGCTCACAGCAGCTGTGATTATTTGCACAAGTCTGGGCCCATAAACACTCTGTCATAAAAAGGAAGGGTTCACAGGGCTCCACCTCTCCTTGAGGATTTATATGTAGTTAATGATTGATGGGAGAAAGAGACATTTCCTTCAATGGTAATGGGTCCATGCCCTTGGAAAGAAACTCACCCATGTCCATTTAACAACCCTAATAAAATCCATCTGAGACACAGATGAAAAGGCAAGAGTTGGGAAGAGGTAGGCTATTGGTGGGAAGGGAGCGAGAGGGTAATGGGCAGGTGAATATGATTGAAATACATTGTGTATACATATGAAAGGTTGATAATGAAACTTGTGCATAGTTAGTAGATACTAATAAAAGCACTTTTAAAAAGCACCAGTGTAGCTGGGGTGAAAATTGTGGGTTCTTTTGTATGTAGTATATTTATGTTTCTTTTTGTATATAAGTCTTCTAAAATGCAAAACTTAGAAAAATGCTTGATAAAGCTGGTCTCCTGCAAACTAGAATTGTTAATGGTGCTAACATTGTGTAGCTTTGTGTTCATGTGTTCCTAATTGTACTGTGATTGCTATTTTATTTTTGTTGTAGTTTTGAGGGAGGCTCACTATGTGACTACCATCTCTAAAAACTATATGTGTGTGTGTGTCTGTGATGGGACAGACACACACACACATATCCATATCCAGAAGACAATGTTGGATGCCTTAGAGCTGGAGTTACAGGTATCTATGTGAACTGCCTGGTGTGAGTGTTGTGATCCAAAGTCCACCTTAAGATTGAGCAGCAGTTCCTACTAACTGCTGAGCTATATCCAGGTCATGATTAAAAAGCAGCAATAGAGGATAGGTCTAAGCATTCAAGAAATGCCTTTGTAATAACTGAAAATACCAGACATTGGTCACTGTTAACTTGTCATGGCCTAGACTCATCTCTCTTGAATCAGCTTGGATTCTAAAGCAGCAGGACCCTGCAGGATAGGTCATCCTCTGGATGAGGCCACACAATGGAGCAGAAATGATCATTTGTAGGAACCAGAATAATATACCCTCATGGGATGGGATGACAGCAATAAGGATTTCTTTGGGCCTTTTGCAGAACCAAACCTGAGAGAGTGGCGAGACCACAGTGTGGCCAGTAGTGTTTATGCATCCTTTCCCCTGTGTCCCGATTCTTCCTCTTTTTAAGTCCAAAGCTCATGCCAGTACCATGAAGATTAACATGGAGGTCATTAGTCTCTTGTTTGTTCTTCTTCCCAGTGTGGCCACACTGAATAAATACCCTCTCTCTGCTTTTCAAAATTGTCTCTTTAATCTGTACATTGAAGACTGGTGGCCGAACCTAGCATTGGGGAGAGTCAGGAAGGTGTTGCAAGACTCCATGCTTTTTGGCCTGAAACTCCAGTTATTAAAAACAGTCACATATAATCAGGAATTGTAACCATGTATTAGAATGTTGTGGTGTTTAAATACAGAAAGAATTTAAACAAAATGACGTAATGCTTGTTGACTGACAAAGACATTCTTTTTAAACCTTATTATTTTGAGAATGTAGGTCAGTGTGTGCCATGGCACATGTGTGTAGGTCAGTTGGTTTCTTCCACCTTTACATGGATTCCAGGTAGCAAACTCGGGTCATCAGGCTTGTAGGGCAGGCACCTTTGCCAGCTGAGCCGTCTTGCTGACCTTACACTAGTATTTCTATTGTTAACTATTTATACAAATGTGGCATGTCATCACTGGATCTAATAAAATTTATTTCTAGCCAGGCATGGTTGTACACACCTTTAATCTTAGTACTTGAGAGGCAGAGCTAGACCAGCCTGGTCTACATGGAGTTCCAGGCCAGCTAAAGCTACATAGTGAGACCCCATCTCAACAAACAAACAGAACAAACTAACAAAAAAAAAAACCAAATTTTTATTTTTAAACACATGGACAACACAGTTCCAGTAAAAGCAGTTTTTAAATTTCTTGGAAAGCTGAGCATGGTGGTGCAGCCTTTAATTTTAGCAGTCAGTAAGCAGAGGCAAGTGGATCTCTATGAGTTTAGGGCCAGCCTGGTCTACAGAGGGAGTTTCAGAACAGCCAGGGCTGTTTTACACACACACACACACACACACACACACACACACACACACACACACACACACACACACCATAGACACAAGAACAACAAAAATGTAGGAAAATGAGGTAAGATTTGGTTGCCATGACAAAGCACCATGACAAAGCAAGCTGGAGAGGAAAGGGTTTATTTGGCTTATGCCTTCCATCTATAGTTCATTACTGAAGGTAGTTAAGCCAGGGTGGGAACCTTGGAGGCAGGAGCTGATGCAGAGGCCTTGGAGAGGTGCTGCTTCCTGCTGTGCTTTCTCTCATGTGTGCATGCTCAGCCTGGTTTCTTATTTAAAAAAAAACCCAGGGCCACCAGCCCAGAGACGGCCCCTCCTACAATTGGCTCGACCTTCCCTATCAATCAGGAATTAAGAAAATGCCCAGGAGGCAGATGTATCCATATTTGGGTTCAAAGATTATTAATGATCAATTAGAGGTCTATTCTGTGTCTTACATACTTCACTTTCTAAGCTATTAGATGTTTCAAACTATTTTCTGCCTCAAATATCAGAATGCATCAATGTGCACATAGTCAAACTGGCTGGGTAGTAGGTAAATGGAACCCTTGGATGAGCTTTGTGCTCAAATAAATCCAGTTGACATGAGCTGACTCAAAATAAGATCAAAGTATGTACTGCACTAATACTGATGGGTTTATTATTCATAAGCAACTGCCAAGTTAATTCTTGATTTTGCATATGAACGTCAAAGTCAGGTGGATGAAACCATTTTCTTCTGAATAGAAAGTGAACAGAACCTTTTAACGAGGTATAGTCACAGTTGGGGGATTGTTAGCTCATCATAGTTGTGTAATTTTATTTTTTCAAATTATGGGATTCATGTGTGCATGTAATAAAATGGGACCCAAAGAAAGCAGTGCCATACAGATGATAAAGTTGGTCTTCATCAGCGTTAACTACTTAGCTTTTTTTTTTCCTTTGTCCAAAGAATAAGTGCCAAGGAGAATCTATTTGAGCTGGCTCCATGCTTTAAAGTTTGGCTGCTCCTTCCCGGAGCTCATGCCACGAGCAGAGACAGTGAAATAAAGAATGGACTGTCTGATACTAGGAAGAGCTCTCTTGCTAAACAAGCGGCCTTTTCTCCCTACCACCTTGTCACACACATGTACTTTGGGACCTTTTGCATATATTCTATATATTCCACACTCCATGCCTGTCTTTTTCTGAACTTGGATTATTTTTTTTATTTATTTATTTATTTATTTATTTGTGTGTGTGTGTGTGTGTGTGTGTGTGTGTGTGTGTGTGTGTGTGTTTGCATGTGTTAGTCAGAAGGCCTTACAACCTTTGGAACTAAAACTACAGGTGGTTGTGAGCCACCTACATTGGGCCCTCGGAACTGAATTCCAATCAGTTGTTAGAAGAGCAACAAGCACTCTTAACTGCTGAGCCATCTCTCTAGTTCTCTAGACTCATTTTTAATTCCAGAAGTTTATCACAGAGTGTAATAGCCAGTAGTTTTAGATGACCAGAGAAGTAAGTAGGCCTTCATTATAGAATCCACCAATAAGTTAGTACTGATGTACAGTACCTCATAGTGGTTGAGAACTTAGCTAAAAAGTGAACATTTTCTGGGCTGTGGTGGTACACACCTTTGATTCCAGCACTTGGGAGACAGAGGCATGTGGATGTCTGTGAGTTCAAAGCCAACCTGGTCTGTAGAGTGAATTCTAGAACAGCCAGGGCTACACAGAGAAACACTGTGAACATTTAACGAGTCCTTCTTAGGTTTGTTATGGCGAATCTCATCCTAGTCTCCTCTTTGCCCATGTTACCTCTGTCAAAAAGAATTCCAAGACACACAAATGTCGTGTACAGATATTGCAAGGTAAAGTGGGGCACTCTCAAGGTTGACAAGTGGACAAAGAACCACTGCAAAGGAAACACTCTCAAAGGGTGAGGGTGGATAAAGACCAGAGATAGCTTTCCTGAGGGATGGTTTTCCTGTACAGGTAATTGATAGGCCCATTTTGGTTAACTCAAGTTTTTTTTTTTTCTTTTCTTTTTTGAGACAAGGTTTCATGTAACCAACAATGACCTTGAGCTGATGGGAATTATATTCCTTATCACACCCAGGTTTTGGGTTTTGCTTTTATTTATTTACATGTGTGTGTGTGAGGTGTGTACACACTTGTACCACAGTGGGTATGTGGACATCAGAGGATAACTTGCAAAGAGTTGGTTCTCTCCTTCCATCATGTGGGCTTCCAAGGGCTAAAGTCAGGTTTTCAGGCTTGGCAGCAAGAGCCTTTATCAGCCGAACCATCTTGATGGGCCCACAGTCAATGCTGGGAATGAACCCAGGGCTCTGAAGCACTGTACCAAGGGAGAGGTGGATTCATTGCTAAGGATGGGGACAGTGATGTGGCTGTGCTTTACCAGAAAACCCCCAGCTAAACAGTAATATTCTAGACTGCTACAGTGTCTCCAGCAGAGCTCATGCATTTAGTAGTCACAGTTCAGCAATTTCATTTCCTGGATTTACCATCTGCTGATTATGAAGGAGGGGGGATCCATCCTTAATGACCTACTAATATCTGAGAGCTACCTAGCAGTTTACTGTACCCTAGAAGTAAGGCATATGGCAGAGGTAGTAGGAGAAAATGGCTTCAAAAGCTGAAAAAAAAAATCCTTTCTATGGCAAAGGTTTTATTTCAAAGAAAAACTAAATACATTTCTTTAAAAAAAAAGATTTATTTTATGTATATGAGCACACTGTAACTGTACAGATGGTTGTGAGCCACCATGTGGTTGTTGGGATTTGAACTCAGGACCTTTGGAAGAGCAGTTGGTGCTCTTAACCACTGAGCCATCTGACCAGCCCCCTAAATAAATTTCTTATTCTACCTAACAGGCCATACATACAACTACGTGTCAATCGGTATGCAATCCTGTATTAAGAAAACTCCTTCCCCGGGGGAGCTGTGAGCATCTACCCCTACTTCTAAGGTCTATGACAAACCAAAATATAATCCCACCAGCATTCGCCCAGGAAGTCCTTGGGTTTATTGGGCTTACTCATGTGAGGGGTTAGTAACAGAAGTGTGGGGACCCCAGGGCAATGGTGGGAAATCACCACGGCTGAGGGCTTCTCAGTAACCTCCTGGCTGGGGTCCGGTCTCCTACTCTTCCCCAGCCAATATGCTCCAGCCCCTCCCTGAAGTTCAGTGCGATTAGGACAGAATTGTTTTCCAGCTGGCCTCACGACCTGAGTTGGATCCCCGTAAGCCACATGGCAGAAGCGGAGAACTGGCCCCCGGATGTTGTCCTCTCACGTCCACATGACACCTTGCTCCACAATAAATACAAGCTAAAGGGTTAGAAAAAGGGTTTGGAAAGGCGGCTCAGCGGTTAAGGCCCCTTATTGCTCTTACAAAGGACTGGGGTTTGATTCTCAGCACCCACATGGTGGTTTACAACTCATTTACATAAAATTTTAAAAATTAACAGGTTAAAGAAAGGTCTACACCTTCATTTCATAGGTTAGGAAAGTAATGGAGCAGAATGTGGAGACATGTGAACCGGGCTTCATTTGGTGGCATTTTCTCTCGACGCCAAAAGTACAGTGGGACATTTAAGGTAAGGGCCAGGTCCTCAGCCCTGACCCATGACAAATTATCACTTTCCCAGCTCTAGTGCAATCTAATCGAATCAGATACTTGGGGCTGTACGGAGGCCCAGTACTTCATAAACTTTTTAAAGTCTCACCTGGCCGGGCAGTGGTGGCGCACGCCTTTAATCCCAGCACGTGGGAGGCAGAGGCAGGTGGATTTCTGAGTTCGAGGCCAGCCTGCTCTACAAAGTGAGTTCCAGGACAGCCAGGGCTATACAGAGAAACCCTGTCTCGAAAAACAAAAACAAAACAAACAAACAAAAGTCTCACCTGTAGCCAGAGGTGGCAATTTATGAGTCAGTAGGAATGGTGGTGTTTGCCTGTAATCTCAACACTCAGGAGGCAGAGGCAGGAGAATTGTCACAAGTTGAATGTCAGCTTGGTGTAGATAGAGGGTTCTGGAGCTGCATAGTGAGAGCCAGTGAAAAAGCGGGTACCTCTCCAAGTGCTAAATTTTTATTTATCATTCCTGACATTTTATAAGACACTAGTTGTTTCATTTTTTTGTAAGTATATCGACATATTGATACTAATGAAAAAGTACCATCAAGGTTGAGGTGAGAGGGTGGCACACTTCTGTAATTCCAGCAGGATCAGTAAGTAGTTCAAAGCTAGCCTAGGCTACTGTTTCGAGATCCTGTTTCGAAAGAGAAAACAAAATCACACTCCAAAAGTAAAGGCTTCGTAAAGAATTGCACTTGTTTGGAGAAAACCCCTTTCTCATCTCAAACTCCCGGAGGACGCTCACAAAGTTGGCTCCGCCCATAGACGTCAAAGGCCTGCGCAGCCCCAGCAGCTCGGTCGACCCGCCCCATTTGGGAGGGGTCGGTCCCGCCCCCCAGCCCCTCCCCTCCCCTAGGCCCCGCCCCGCCCCGGACCGCCACGCCCTCACCTCCCGCCGCGCCGGGCCGGTGTTGTCCAAGATGGAGGGCGGCCTGTCGGCGCCGCTGTCCGTCCGGTTGTTGCTGTTCATAGCGCTGCCAGCCGCGGGATGGCTGACCACCAACGCGCCCAGGCCGCCGTCCACAGCCCCGCAGGTAGGGCTGGGCGTCCGCAACAAGCCGCTCCTCTGCCTGGACCTCCGGGAGCCCGGGCGGGGTGACGCTGCCCCCTCCCGCAGGTGGACAGCCGAGAGTGCGGGGCTGGACCGGGTCTGGCCGCCGGGAGAGAAAGGGGGGGCTTTCCCGGATGCCGGGTGGGGTGGGTCCCCCGAAAGGGAACGCAAGGAAGGCGTGCAGGCGTCCTTGAAAGTGTGGTCAAGACTGCGGCCATCGAACTTGAGTTTCCTAGCGCCTCTCGAATCGGTTCGGATCCTGCCAGGTTTTGCTGTCGAAAATGCGTGATCGCTAGTGACTTCGGTCGTTTGTAATGGCTCCTTCCTGGGTTAGCGCCCGGTCCTGGGCCCTGAAGATGTTTGTGTTGCCCAATTAGCAATTTTCCAGGCCACCTGTGTCTGCTCGGCCGCGACCAGGAGGGAGTGCCTTTCTTGGTCTCGGGGCCACTCGGGCTAGCGACTGAGGGAGGCTGAAGGTCTATCGCTTCCCGGATGGGCTTTTTATTGGATGTGTGTTTGTGTGTGTGTGTGTGTGTGTGTGTGTGTGTGTGTGTGTGTGGTCGTGGGGGTGGGGTGGGTGGGAGGAGCAGTCCTTTCCTGCGTGATGGGTCGGAGATGAGTTTCTTCAACATCCCAGGGGAACGAGATTCAACCGCTCTAAGGTCACAAGTCTTTCAGATTCCTGGCTTACTGTGAGAACCCTGCCATTGCAAAATGCCAGCCCATGATTTACTCTTGTTGCCACATTGGCCTTCTTCAGTATAGTAGGAGAAAGTTTAGAGATTATAAAATTCGAGTTTTCCCCAAATGACAAGAAACTTATGTGGTAGGAACACACTAAAGACAGAAGTGACTGTCATGATAAATGTCACTTTTTATGTTTAAAACTTTACTTGTTGTGTATATGTGGTGTTGGATCGGGAACTTACACCAATGGAGGTCACAGGATAACCTTGTGGATTCAGTGTTTCCCATGGTCCTGTTTTGCAACAAGTGCTTTTATAACTCTTGAGCCATCTCCAGCTCTTTATTCTGCTTATAATGTTTTAGAATTATGCTAGAACTCTTCTTTTGAATACAGAAATCACAAAGCAGTAGCAACAACCTTGCAACTCTCAAGCACACTTGTATATGAAATTGTAGTTGAGCCGCAATTTCTTCTGGGTAAAATAGCAACTGTGCGGACAAGCACCCGGAAACCAAATAAATACTGGGTGATTGTAAAGTTATAGAGATATGGACTTATTTCCTCTCTTTTAGAATTTTGGAGATTCTTCATCATCTCTTCTGAATCCAAGAAATATTTGAACTTGCCCGCACAGTCAGTTTATTTTCAATATGTAAAGTGAGTATCTGTCCAACCTATACCTTTGTTTTGTAGAATGGCATCCAAATCAATGTAACTACCCTGAGCAAGAGTGGGGAAGAGTCTGAAGAACAGGTTTGTCTTCTTTTGATTATATTTTTACTATAATATTTAGCCAGAAAGTTTTACTGATTGTATTAGTCCATTTTCTGTTATTACATTGCAATGCCCAAGGCAGGCTACTACATATAAATACATGAAATCTATGCCAGGCTATATGAGGCTAGGCGTAGCACTTCATTCCTGTAATCCCAGCACTTTGGAGGCTGAGGCAGAAAGGGCTTACCTCAAATTAAAGTCAGCCTGTGCTTCTTAAGTAGCGAGACTGTCTTAAGAAACCCAAAACCAAGGACGGGAAGGATGGCTCAGTGGTTAAGAGCAGTGACTGCTCTTGTAGAAGATCCAGGTTGGATTCCCAACGTCCCCAAATGGCAGTTTATAACCATCTATAGCTGACCTAGACCAGCAGGTCATTCTCCAGTGACAGGCTGCTGAGGGGATGAGAAGATAAAGAAGATAGAAAAGTAGGGATCAGGGGGCTTGCATAAGCTATGTCTTATGTCAAGCAAGCTTACGATAGATATACAGTGTCTAGTGTGTAGTTTTATGGGAAAAATGGTACTGAGTCAGTAAAAGTCTGCTATACTGTGGGAATAAGTCAGCAGGAAGTGATTCAAGCAGTTCTACACAAGGGGGGAGGGTACTGGATATCTCAAGGGTGTCAGAGGATGGGGTTGGGACACACAACGTAGCCCCTTAGGGTGGGAAGTGTTGGGTTCTCAAAGATCAGAATCTGTAGCTGTCCCAAGGTCCTGGCTCCAGGCCATACTGACTCTGCCAAGCAGGCTCAAGGGTTAGAGACAGTTTAGAAGAATGTTTTTGCTATACATCAGGGCCTCAGGGAAAGCCTTAGATCAGCCTAGCCTTCAACATGTATCTTCACTTCCAGGGAAGCAGCACCCTGTTTTCCTCTTAGGCACTACACACACGGTGCACAGACACGCATGCAGGCAAAGCATCTATACAAATAAAATAAAAATATATAACTTATTAAAAAAACCAAATCAAACAAAACAAAAGCCCTAAATAAAACCAAAAGGGCTTTTGATGTTTTGCTTTTAGCTTAGTTATGGAGGCTCAAGGACATAGTGCTGGTGTTGGTTGTCTTTGGTCTTATGGCAAATGGTACCAGAGTGATAGGAGCTAACAGGAGGACAAATTTATTTTGCCAGATACCAGATAAGAGAGACTGGGATCCCACAGTGCCTTTGAAGACATTGTCCTAGGGATTAGACATCTACCACTAAGCTTTGTATCTTAGAGGGCTCCCTTCCCCCAAACATCACCACTTGGAGAGAGACCAAGCTTCCAACACATGGGTCTTTGAGGGGCAGAGCCAAACTATAACACCTGCTACACACATAGTTAGATGATGTATTTTTGATATGAAGAGTTTGTGGTCATTTATAAACCATTGAAATTAATGTATATGCTGCTTTATTTCAAGGTTGTTCTTAACATAACCTATGAGCGTGGACAGGTATATGTAAATGACTTACCTGTAAATAGTGGTGTAACCCGAATAAGCTGTCAGACTTTGATAGGTGAGTACTATTGAATTGTTTCCAACATTACTGTGTCTTTAATAATATTAAATTAGTTCTGATGTGAAGTGGGACCTTAAAGTGATACATTGTTTCTATAGTAGTAGCTAAGGCATTAAAACTCGTTGATTATTGAGATGCTGTGTACTTATTCCTTCTTGGGACTGGCCTTTAGTTACTGGTAGGTTAGAAGTGTAACTAGCATAGAAGTGGTAGATTAGCATAGGTGTGGGCTAGCCAGCTGGAGAACCCTAGTTCTCATTCATCCTGGTTGTAGAAGATAGATACTAATTGTATGTGCGGCTCCTCCTTTATTGTTCTTACTCATCTGTCAACAAAATGCTCTTCTTTTTAGACTCATTTCTTTTTATGTGTATGGTGTTTGGTCTGCATGCATAGCTGTGCCATATGTGTACTTGGTACCCAAGAAGGCCAGAGAGGATGTTGGATCCTCTGGAACGGGAGTGGTTGGCAGTTGTGAGCCACTGTGTGGGTTCTGAGGACTGATCCCAGGTCCTCTGCGAGAGCAGCAGGTGCTCTTTTAAAAAGCCCCTGCTTTTCTCTTTAAACCTCAAGGGTTTTGGTTATTTAAAGAATCGAATAGTGTTATGTTGGGCTGTATAATTTTATTTGAGTAACATAAAGGACATGGGAGATGTGACTCCTGCTCTGTGCCTCCTGAGAAGTCATGACTGGGCCTGTCTGGCACTGAGGTGGGGAGTTAAGCAGGGTTATTCGTTCATGCCTGGAAGCAAGCATCACTGAGAAAATTCTTTCAAAGCTGATGACTGCAGTGAGGAGGAAGTCAACATCGGTGGATTTTGCTGTTGTGAATTTATTCTGTGGCAGGGGTATGAGAGCACCTCTTTGTTGTATTTCTCTTGTGCCCCAGGCTGTGGGCTTAGACATGCTGACCAGGCTGGGAGGGACACTAGTAAGTAAATAGGACAAAAACACTTGATTTATTAAGCCAGTGACATGCAGATTTGTGTTTCCATAGTCCCAGCTCCTGGCTTGGCCTAGGTAGGAGAATCACTGGGTCTGGATAACTTAGTGAGGGAAGATGCCCGCCTCCTGCCCCAGCTCAGAGAGGTGCTGAAGACAGAGCTCCGTGGTAGATATTTGCCTGACAAGTGAACTGCCGGGCTCCATCCTCAGCAGCACAGTAAGCGCAACACAGCCACACAGACAATAAAAGAGGGGATGCTGAGGAGCCTGAGAACTCAGGGCTGACAGCGCTGGAGCCCAGAGGGCACTAATCACAATCACATCATGGCCACATGCCCCAAATTACTGTGAGCATGCTATGGCTAGAGCCTGAGGAAAAGCTGAGTGAGGTGACTGACAATACTAAGTAGCTAATGAATTGGTATCCAGTGTTCTAGATCAAAGGAACAGCCCTTTAACGGCTCACAATGAGCTTAAGCCCCGAGGTGTGCATTTAGGAACGTGTATTTGTATTCTTTTTGACAAGTAGTCCTCATATTTGGGAGACAACAACTAAATGTTCATGTTGTAGCAAATTGATCAGTGTGTACCTCTTTACAAGTGTTTTAAAGGTTTGTCTGTGCAGGTGCCCACAGAGGTTAGAAGGGAGCATTTGATCCTATTACAGCTATTTGTAAGATGTCTGCTGTGTATGCTGGGTTCTGAACTCAGGTCCTCTGATAGGCTAGTAAGCTCTCATAATGGATGGACCATCTCTCTAGTCTCTTAATTTGCTGTTTGGAGAAAGTCTTATTATGCAGCCCTGGCTGGCCACATGCTGCCTCAGCTGCCCAAGTGCTGGGATTAGAGGTGTGTACCTCTATTCCTGGCTGCTTTCTCGTTTAAAATGTTTTCTTTATCTTTGAGAATTCCATACATGTATACAATGAAATATGTTCAGATCTTTTCCCATCACCATTACAGAGGACTAGACCTCTCTCCCTTTCCCCATTCCTGATCTGTCCAGCTATAAAAAGCCACTTACTAGGTGCAGAGAGTGAAGGAAAGAAGTAAAAAGTAAAGGCTTGCATGTGTGCCCTCCTCTGACTGCTGGCTTTGTGAGTGTGAGACTGGCTCCCTGGAGCGGAGCTTGCTGTCCACGTGCACTGTGTTGCTCCTCACTGGCAAACACTGAAACCCTAGCAGAGGAGCAGCCACTGCAACGTGGCACATTCCGACTGCAGACCAGCAAGCGTTTCTTTATCCAGTGGCTAGATGCCACTGGAAGGACTTGCCAGCTCATCTCTGCTTTTATAAATCTGAGACTGGTAAGGTCAAGGACAGAGGAAGCCAGTAAAACACGTTTGCTGCGGTCGTGTTCCAAGTCCATGTCATAGAAATCATCAAATACCATAACTGCTATAATGGCAATTTTTGTACAAAATCTCACTACTTTTGTTTTTTGTTTGTTTAATAGTGAAGAGTGAAAATCTGGAAAAATTGGAGGAGAAACACTATTTTGGAATTGTCACTGTGAGGATCTTAGTTCTCGAGAGGCCTGTGACGTACAGTGCCAGCTCCCAGCTGATTGTCATCCAAGGAGAGGTTGTGGAGATTGACGGGAGACAAGTAAGACACTGTGCTTGCTAACTAGACATTCAATTTCTGTTGTGTGTGTAAATGTTGGTGCTTTTGTTTCTGGAACGATTAGCAGGAAGGTACCTGTCTTACTTTCCTGTTGCTGTGAAGGGACACCAAGACCAGTACAACTTATCGAAGAAAACATTTCTTTGATTGGCTTATTGTTTCAGAGGGCTAGTCCTTTATCATCATGGTGGGACACATGGCAGTAAGCAGGCAGATATGGAGCCCAGAGAAGGAGCTAAGAGCTACATCTTGATCTACAAGCAGAGAGAGACTATGCCTCTGAGCTCACCCCCAGTGACAAGGCCATGCCTCCTAATCCTTTCCAAATAGTCCCACTAACTGGGGACCAATAATTCAAACAGCCTGTGGGGACCATTCTCTTTCAAACCATCACAATACCCTAGAACTGTCTCATCACGTAGCAAATCTGACATTCGTACTCCTTTTTGTCTTCTGAAATGTGCCAAGCATCTGCAGACAGAAAGAGAAGGCACTTGGTGGTGTTGGTAGTTCTGTTGCCATCTCTTCAGCGCTGTGTGAATGAAGTGAAGCTGCAGCTGAAGCTGTAAATACCACACAGTAGGGCACAGTAGGGCACAGTAGGGCACAGTATGACACAGCAGGGCACAGCAGGACACAGCAGGACACAGCAGGGCACAGCAGGGCACAGCAGGGCACAGCGGGGCACAGCGGGACACAGTAGGGCACAGCAGGGCACAGCAGGACACAGCAGGGCACAGCAGGACACAGTAGGGCACAGCAGGGCACAGCAGGGCACAGCAGGGCACAGCAGGACACAGCAGGACATAGTAGGACACAGCAGGACACAGCAGGACACAGCAGGGCACAGCAGGACACAGTAGGGCACAGTAGGACACAGTAGGGCACACAGCAAGGCACACAGTAGGACACAGCAGGACACAGCAGGACACAATAGGACACAGTAGGGCACACAGTAGGGCACACAGTAGGGCACAGCAGGACTGGGAAGGAGGAGAAGGATGAATTTCTTAGTTATGAAGTAAAGGAGGAAAGTGCACTTTTAAACTCTAGGGCATTATTTAAAGTAAATAGTACTTATGTTTTCTTTTATAGGCTCAACAAAAGAATGTTACTGAAATTGACATTTTAGTTAAGAACCAGAGAGTACTCAGATATTCAAGCTATTTCCTTCCTTTGGAAGAAAGCATGCTTTATTCTATTTCTCAAGACAGTGACATTTTATTCACGCTTCCTGACTTTTCCAAAAAAGGTATTTAAAAAAAATTATTTAAAATGTTAATAAAATTAGTTTGCTTTATATACTTAAAAATGTGTGTGTGTGTATGTGTATATGGATACGTGTGTGTGTGTGTATGTGTATATGGATACGTGTGTGTGTGTGTATGTGTATATGGATACGTGGATACCCCAAGAAGCCAGAACAGAATCAGACCCTAGAGCTGGAGTTCCAGCATGGCTGCTGAGAGCTGAACTTCTTGACTTTGTGCTCCTGTTTCCCGAGTCTAGGGTTATAGGAGTGAGCCACCATGCCTGGCAGAACTGAAAATGTAGCTTTTCTGTGTGACAAAACAGTAACTTTTGTAGCCCCTTATAGTGGTCTGAGTTCTTTCTTCCTGGTACTAACTCAGTAAATAAAATTCTTATTCTGTCACAGCGAAATGCATGTTAGTGCCCTAATCACAGATATTACTGCTGTGCTCTGGAAGGGCTTGTAGCAGAGGCCAGCTGCCACCGCAGTTTGGTTAACTTTCTTCTCCCTCTTCAGTAGGAACTGTTAGCTCACTGCAGACCACCAGCCACTACCTCATGGGGAATGTGGAAACCACTGTGGATGGAAATGCTTTACCTGGCAAGTTGCCTGAGACTCCTCTTAGAGCAGAGCCTCCATCTTCATACAAGGTAAGTCAAACACTTGGTGGTATCTTTTCGCAGTGCTGTCAGAGGCAGTTATGGTTATAGCGAAGATAAATGTGTCCTTTAGAATGAAGTAGAAAACATAAAGACCAAACAGCTAATCACGTTTAATGATGGATGTGTTTGGTTTTGAGGTTGTTATTAAAGACTGTAGCCTAGGCTGAACTCCTAGCAAAACCTCCTGTCTTTATCTCCTGAGTGTTGGTACTGTCGATGGGAGTCACCATGCTTGGCTCACTTGGGGTTTGTTTTTGAAACATTTATTTATTCTGTGTGTATGCACATAGGCATGTGTGTGCTGTGCATGTCACAGGGACAACTGTCAGGACTTTGCTCCCTCCTTTACCTGTTTATCCCAGGAGCCACACTCAGGTCATGAGGCTTGAGCACAAGTTTCTCACTGAGCTATCTCACTGGCTAGTATCTTTTTTTTGTTGTTTTGTTTTTTTGAGACAGGGTTTCTCTGTGTAGCCCTGGCTGTCCTGGAACTCACTTTGTAGACCAGGCTGGCCTCAAACTCAGAAATCCGCTTGCCTCTGCCTCCCAAGTGCTGGGATTAAGGTGTGCGCCACCACCGCCCGGCTATTATCTTAATCCTATTGTGGTATTCATGGTGTTCCTGTCTCCCTCTGGAAGCTTTACCTAATGATAGTGTCAGGTTATGATTAGCACAGCCATGGACTTCATTAGTTGGGAATCTCCAGTTCCAAAGTTCATTCTCTCATTTCCCGCTTGTTTAATCATTTAGCCTTCACCTTGTGTATGCACAGGTGCAGTGTGCCCTCAAGTTCCCACACAGTGATTGAGTGCTGCTAAAATGATACATTTGGAGTCATGCTGTTTAGGATTAAAATGTGATCTGCCATTTACTAGTTATGTATCCTTGGCTCAATTCTTAACCTCTTTAACTTCTCTCTTAGGTTAACCTGTGCTTACTCTACCATGTACTGTAAAATATTTCATCAAGGTGTCATTAGGAATGATGGCTGTTCCATGTGACGCTACATCAATACCTACCAAGAACATTTATATCACACGTGACATTTACAGCTATAGTTCAGGGAGTGTCCTAGTATGTCTGCCCCTGAATGGGTAAGGTCTATGCAGTAGTCCCCACTGAAGGTCAAAACTCTTGATTGGGGTTGCTGGATTCTAGGCTAGTGGGGCAGTGTGCACCATGACATCCCGCAATAGGTCAACCTCAAACGGACTATCTTCCTAGTCCAGCCCACCAGTGCCCATGCATGTATTTACCAGTGGATCACCCCATTCTAAAAGCTGTGGGGCTTGTTTCTTCCCTTCCTTGTCCTTTACCTGTAACAGTGGACAGGCCTGTTTACTAGTCAGCATTAACATTCCCTTGATATATGTGTGTGTATGTGCGCGCGCGCGCACGCACACCTGCCTGCCTGTGTTTCGGGAAGATACATTTTAAAATTGTAAAAGTTTATTTAGGTGCATTTTAAAATACAGTTTTGTTATCATGTTACATATGCCCCACCCATCACTGTAGAATGAGGGCAAAGCACTCATTTCTGAGCTATTTACCTTAGTCCAAACCATGCTTTTTCTTCTTCCTTCTCTCTCTCTCTCTCTCTCTCTCTCTCTGTCCCTCCCTCCCTCCCTCCTTCTTTCTCTTCCTCTCTCCTTCTCTCCTTCTTTCTTTTCTTGAGTTACTTTTGACACACATATAACCACTGTTATAATCAAGACACAGGTTGTTTCTGTCAACCCAAAGCCAAAACATTAAGAAATTTGGCTAGGCATCTTAGTAAAATAACCCACAGAAACATTTCACAAGAGGCCAGGCATAGTGATGTATGCCTTTAGCCCCAGCACTTGGGAGATGAGGCAGGTGACTCTATATGAGCCCAGTCTGATGGGGGGCAAGTGGAGTGTGCCACCAGATAGAAGAACTGGTAAGGTTGAGCAGGCTCAGACCCCAGGGAACTCTCAGAATTGAGAACGGCAGGAGTAAAGCCAACTCCCTACCAAACTACCTGATCTGCAACATGTAACCATGACACCCCACTAAGAGGTCCATAGCAGTCAGTCATGTAGCATAAAAACCTGGACTTCTCCATGCTAATGAGGTGTCTTGATAGGTCCCCAGTCTTCAGCCAATGAGCTTCCCTTCCTGGGCATTCCTTCGCACAAAAGGTATTCAATCCCTGGTTTACCCTGAGTAAGGTGTGTGTTTTCACATTCGCCATCAAACAAAACAATTTAGACAAGCAAGAACCACCCCCTTCTTCAGGGATCACCATGGGCCTTTCTCATAAAGAGCCATGCCTAAGTCTCCTGGAGAAGGTCTCTCTCTTGGCCCCTTCTGACTCTCAGCACTCACTGGGAACCAAACTGGTTTCCGTCCCCATCAGAGGCTCAGCTTTCCCCTTCCCTCCAAGTAAATGTCCAGAAGGGAAGCGCACACCCACGGGGCCCCCATTCCCAACTCTCAGCTGTACCCAGCAGTGCCTGGGTACACAGGAGACTGGGAACCACAGCAGTTGTCCTAGACCCTGTGTTTCTCACCCAAGAAAACACAGACCAAGGACCCTCATTTCGGACTGTTGTAGGGGGTAGCACAACAGACTGTGTTCCGCTCACCCCCAAGCCCCTTGAGCATGCTAGCCATTTCCCAGTGGCAAGGCAGCACGCAGCTCCACAGAGAGCCCCCCCCCCCGCCCCCCATCTAAAAAGAAAACAGAAATTTAAGTTTTAGTTCGTGGAACAGGCCTTTCTAATCAAAAGCCACTTCGTAGGTAATGTGCCAGTGGATGGAGAAGCTGAGAAAAGCGCTCTGTAGGTTCTGGAGCAGTGTGGTCCCTGTGCTCTTCATGTTTCTGGACGTCATGGTGGTTGGAGTTCTGGGAGCAGCAGGAGTCATAGCAGTGTTAAAGCTGCTCTTCCCAGTGTGTGAGAACAAGTAAGTATCAGAGTTTCGAGCCATCATTGATCTTAACTATTAAAAAGGAGGTGGCTTTACTATATGCTATGGTAGAAAGTATTGTATAGTACAAAATATAGTGCTAGGGTCAGACAGTGAGAGAAAAAAAATAACTTTTTCTAGCCCATTTTCTAATTTTAGTGGAATTAAAATATATTTATGTACTACTTGAGATCACTGTACTTTCAGAGATGCAACCATGAACAGAGATTTGCTGGATCTCCTAAGAGCAGAGAATGAACAGAAAACCTAGGAAGTCCTGTGTGATTGGAGCCAGTGAGACCCACACCAACTAGTCTCAACTCCAGAGTATCAGTTTAGTTGATGCCAGAAGACCAGTGCGGCCTTCCCCTCAGCACCACGGGGAAGACAGGGACAGGGTCTCATGTGGCCAGACTGCCTCTGAACTTGTCCATGTAGCTGAGGATGGCTTGGACTTCTGATTCTCCTCCTCCTCCTCTGAAGTGCTGGTATTATAGGTGTAAGCCAGCAAGCCTGGCTAGACCCTGAGTGTTCTTGATTTCATTTGATACTTGTAGCCATTGGCAAACAGGCTTGTTGATTCCATTCCACTCTTAATTACTCTGACTCTCAGCTTTCACATCATAGGTCATGAAGTTCATTGCTGAATGGCTAAGAAAGAGTTAAAGTGGCCACAGAATTCTAAGGGCAAGAGGCAGAGAGCCTGTATAGTCACTGCCCACTGTTAGATTTCAGTACAGTCCATTAAGTGTTCAGACACTGGCTGCGCTGGCAATATCAGTGCTGGCCCTAGACTCAAGGGGCCTGAGAATGGCGGTTCCATTAGGTCTGGTCGGGCAGGAACAGGGTTAGGAGCATCGTTACCTGTTAATCCTGACGGCCTGAAGACTGCTTAGTTTGTGGTGCTGCCATCCAGTCTTAGGTACCTGCTTGCTCTCTTGTTCAGTTTGGGTGTTTTTAGATGGGCTGGCTCTGGATTCATGAATGACCCTCTAGCCTGTGCCTCCTGAGTTGCGTGTTGAGATTCTAGGTGTGAGCCACCACAGCTGGCTTATACATGACGCAGGGGAGGGGCCTGCATCATCCGTGGATCTGGGTGCTTGGTAACCACTGGCTTGCTTTCTCTACTATGTTTTAAGCCCATTTGCTAGGTTAGAAGGTAGTAAACTTACTTAATTCAGTCCTCAGCCTTTGTACCATGGCCTGTGTTCAACAGCTGATGGGGACTGTGTTGTCAGAGCAAGAGGGAGAGCCACTGTGTCAGCGTTTGGCACCCAAGATGAAGCAAGTTGCTGCATTGAATAATAAAGTGGACTCTCAGAGCAGGATGCAACTTGAAAACTGCTGCTGTTACGCCATACAGAGTAACAGCGCAGCACATAGCCGACCACATATACAGTCAGCTGGCTTGGTTTGAAACTGACCTCAGGTGCTGTTTTAATGGGAGAAATCTGGAAAGGGTAACATAGGATCTTGGGTTCAAGATGAAACCCATTGTGTGGTCAGGGCTGTGTCTGTGGACAGAGTCTGGAAAGCTGCCTGAGCTTTGCTTCCACCGACCTACACCAGTCCAGGGCAACACCAGCTCTTGCCTTGAAGACTTATGTTTCCTTCATGTAGGACCAGGCAGTGGTCTGCTCCCTTCTAGTCATTCAGTGTGTTTACTCATGAGCAGGAAGGAGAACAGTAGCCTGAAGGAGCATTGTTATATAGCAGCCTAGTCGGGAGATGTGTGATGCTGGCAGTAATGACTTATCTTGCATTTCAGAGGAATTCTTCAGGTGGATAAAATGAATGGGATCTCGGTACCTATCATCTTATACCCAGACGGCTCTGAGAAAACAGCACAAAAACTTACAGATAAAACAGATATTTAAAGCACCATCTCCAATCATGGACTCTATTGCCCCCAGACTTGCCATTTGAATACCATTTTATTTAAATCATTCAACTTAAACAAAGAAATTGCCAAATTCCCAAGACCTTTACAGTTGGCCCTTTCAGTGTGAGGCTCCGTGCACAGGCTGGCTGTTCAGAAGATGAATCACTAAGGAAAGTTTAAATGGAAAGATGACTGAGAAATAACCAGACTGAAAGGGAAGCAAGACAAAGCCAAGTGCCAAGACCTCCCAGGTGCCTTTGCTGCAGAAACTGTATCTATTTGATTACTATTGTAAGATTTTATAAGAAGCACTTTATGAAATTCTAATTTAAAAGCTGGAGAACTTAACATTTATTTTTTTTTTTACTCAGTACAATGTGCCTTTATATCACATACATGACACAGTATAAAAATCACTGAAGTGTATCATGATTTGTATCTGTACCAAAACCCCTTACCTTGAATGCACCAGGATTTATAATAGTGACATGGTCTCACTGTAAAATAAACTTTTTTAAAAAAGAATTGCTTTATTTTTAATTTTTGCTTGGAGGAGAGAGTTTGTGCACATGAGTAAAAATGCTTGTTGAGGCCTAAGAAGGCACTGGCTCTCCTGCAGCTGGAGCTGTCTGCCTTGGGTACTGAGAACCACACTCAAGTGGTGTGTAAGAGCAGGAAGAATTCAAACACTGAGCTATCGCTCCAGCCCCCACTGAACAGGATAGAAGTTGGAGGATGGTTTGGGGCACTGTGCATTCAGACATCTGGTTGTGGTCCAAGGTTCAAACACGATGGCATGATCAACTATCTCTGGTCTCTTATGTAAAAATTGCTGCCCATCACCCCTGATTGGTTAACAAAAAAACTGATCAGCCAGTTAGGTGGGCAGAAGAGAATAGGGTGGGACTAATGATTCCGGGGGCAGGGGGTGTCCCAGAGAGACCAAAGTGGGAAGAGAGTAGAGAACTGGGAAAAGGTGTGGAGAGACCAGGAGGATTCAACATGAGGTCAGGACGAGAGAGCACACATGAGGAGGGAGACAAGTGGACCAGAGTGAATCAGGGCAAGGCCAGAAGGCAAGTAATGGGACTCAGGACCTGCCCAGCTTCGGCTTAATTAAAACACTAGGTCTCTGTGTCTTTAGGAACTGAAAAGGGCTACAGCAGGTGTATACACACCCTGCAGGAGCAAATGGGCCATAGAAACCTCACCAAAGAATTACAGTTCCAGATAAAAGTGTGGCTGTTTGGGTTAAAGTTTATTTATCTGAGGAGCACCTGTACGTGGTGTGGTATATAGGTCCTATCATTCACATGGCTGAAGCTGAGGCTCAGCTCTTTCAAAGAAGTTAACATCAAGGAATAAAGGCTATGGCCTCAGTCCTCCGGGTCTGAGCACAGTACAGGTACAAGCATGTTTCATCCTGTTTCTTCTCTGTCACTCAGAATTGCCCATTTCAACAGTGTTATCTGGTACACGATGTATTTATTCCATGTGGTATTTCTTATGTCATTGTAGGAGTTTTGAAAGCCAGAGTAGAGCAGCACATCTGTAGTCCCAGGACTTAATGACATGATGGAAGACATCGCTAGACATCACTAGGCCAGAGCGAGACTGGGTCAGAGTTTTGGTGGTAACCCATTGTAAAAGCATGGCCCAAGAAAGTACTTGCTCTAATTTTGCCTTTTCTACCAATAGCAGGGAATTGAACCCATGAATGCCAGGAATGCACTGCACTACAGAGCCACAGGCCCAGAAAGCACTGCACTGCTGAGTTACGGCCTAGGCTTGCTAGGCAGGAAGGATGATAAGTGTGACAGTGAAGTTGAATCTTGTTGGGTTTTCATTATTTTTGTGTGTAGTCCAGGCTGGTCTTAGACTCAACATGACCTTGATCCTAGATTCTCCTGCACGCTGGGATTACAGGCAGGGAACACTATGTAAGAACTCTCAATGTGACATACCCCTAGCCACAGATGTATTGTTTTATTGTTGTTGTTTTCAAGATAGGGTTTCTCCATGTAGCCTGACTGTCCTGGAACTCAATCTATAAGGCAAGCTAGTCTAGAACTCAGAGAACGGCCCGTCTCTTCCCAAGTGCTGGCATTAAAGGTGTGCACCACCACTGTCTGGCTTCACTGGTACCCACTAGCATCCATTTGTCTTTGCTGATTCTGTGAATTGTTAGAAAAAGTACCAGTTCCAGTTCCAATTCCAAGTGACAGCAGTGCCTTATGTTATACATTAATCACAAACTCACAGATTCTAGTGAGATTTACTATGGTTCCTTCCCTCCCAGTAAGACGTGTGAGCACAGCACTGTACTGGTTACCTGAGCTCCCCACAATGTGTGTGTGCATGGGTGCCCACCAGGGCCAGAAGAGAGCATGGATCCCTTGGAACAGGAGCTTCCTAACTTGGGTGCCGAGAATCAAACTCAGATTCTTTCTAAGGGCAGCAAGTTCTCTGAATCACAAAGCCGTGTGTGTCTCCAACCCCAAATACATTACTTTCTTCTCAGTGGAAATGGAACCCAAAGGTTTATACTATTTCCTGTGTGTGTGTGTGTCTGTAGGCCAGACATCAGCCACTAGTTGTGTTCCTTGAGGTGCCTTTTTTGAGATAAGGTCTCCCAATGGACTAGACTCTTCTCGTGGGCCAGGGTGGCTAGCCAGAAAGCCCCAGGGATCTGCCCATCTCCACTTTCCACAGGGGGGACTGCAATTACCTACAACCAAGCCCAGCCTTTTTTTTTTTTAACTAGGGTGCTGGAGACCTGATTCAGAGCTTCGTGCTGCCATGGCAAGCACCTCCTACCCCAGGATGTAACTTTCACTACACTCACTAGCTTTTCTTTGTGCCATTACTTGTCTGTCTCCATTTTATGCTTACTGTGAATGTGAGTAAATGGGTTGATGAGTCTGCCTAGACAATGATACACAGCCTAAGTGTGGGGCAGGGACACCTCCTGCACTGCACAGCCTTTTTCTTTACATTTCAAATGTTATCCCCTTTCTGGGTTTCCCTCCCTCCTATAACCACCCTATCACATCTTCCCTTCCCCTGCTTCTATTGAGGGTGTTCCTCCACCCACCCACTCCCACCTCCTCACCTTCAATTCCCCTACACTGGGGCATCTATTGAGCCTTCACAGGGCCAAGAACCTCTCCTTCCATTGATGGCTGACAAGGCCATCCTCTGCTATATATTCTGCTGGAGCCATGTGTACTCCTTTGTTGATGGCTTAGTCCCTGGGAGTTCTGGTTGGTTATCTTGTTCTTTCTATGGGGTTGCAAACCCCTTCAACTCCTTCAGTCCTTTCTCTAACTCCTTTGTTGGGTGACCCACATGTAGTACAATGGTTGCCTGCTAACATCCAACTCTATTTCTAAGGCTCTGGCAGGGCCTCTCAGGAGATAGCTATATCAAGCTCTTTTCAGTATACACTTTTTGGCATCCACAATGGTGTCTGGGTTTGTTAACTGTATATGGGATGAATCTCTAGGTGGGACAGTCTTTGGATGGCCTTTCCTTCAGTCTCTGCTCTACAGTTTATCTCCATATTTGCTCCTGTATTTTGTTCTCCTTCTAAGAAGGACCAATGCACCCACACTTTGGTCTTCTTTCTTATTGAGCTTCAAGTGGTCTGTGAATTGTATCCTGGTTATGTGGAGCTTTTGGGCTAATATCCATTTATCAGTGAGTGCATATCACGTGTGTTCTTTTGCAATTGGGTTACCTCACTCAGGATGATATTTTCTAGTTCCATCCATTTACCTAAGAATTTCATGAATTCATTCTTTTTAATACCCGAGTAGTACTCCATTGTGTAAATGTAACACATTTTCTGTATCCATTCCTCTGTTGAGGGACATCTGGGTTCTTTCCAGCTCCTGGCTATTATAAATAAGGCCGCTATGAACATAATAGAGCATGTGTCCTTATTACATGTTGAAGCATCTGGATATATGCCCAGGAGTGGTATTGCTGGATCTTCCAGTAGTACTATGTCCAATTTTCTGAGGAACCACCAAACTGATTTTCAGACTGGTTGTACAAGCTTGCAATCCCAGCAGCAATGGAGGAGTGTTCCTTTCTCCACATCCTTGCCAGCATCTGCTGTCACCTGAGTTTTTGATCTTAGCCATTCTGACTGCTATTAGGTGAAGATCTCAGGGTTGTTTTGATTTCCATTTCCCTGATGACTAAGGATGTTGAACATTTCTTTAGGTGCTTCTCAGCTAGTCGATATTCCTCAGTTGAAAATTCTTTGTTTAGCTCTCTACCCCATTTATAATAGGGTTATTTGGTTCTCTGGAGTCTAACTTCTTGAGTTCTTTGTATATATTGATGTAGGATTGGTAAAAATCTTTTCCCAATCTGTTGGTTGCCTTTTTATTCTATTGACAGTGTCCTTTGCCTTACAGAAGCTTTGCAATTTAATGAGGTCCCATTTGTTGATTCTTGATCTTACAAGCCACTGGTGTTCAGAATTTTTTCCCCATGTCCATGTTTTTGAGGCCTTCTCCCCACTTTCTTCTCTGTAAGTTTCAGTGTCTCTGGTTTTATGTGGGGTTCCTTAATCTTTAATGCTTGGACTTGAGCTTTGTACAAGGAGCATTTTTGTATATGCTGATCACCAGTTGAATCAGCACCATTTGTTAAAAATGCTGTCGTTTTTTCCACTAGATGGTTTTAGTTCCTTTGTCCAAGATCAAGTGACCATATGCGTGTACACAGCCTTTTTCAAAGGCAGAATAAAGTCATTTAAGCCAGGAGTAGTGACACAATCACTAGTGCACATGGGAGAAGAAGCAGTGGATTTTCTCTCAAACAATCAAGTTATTCAGAAAATACTGTATTTTTGCCATATGTCTTTTAAATGAACTTTAAGGTGAAGAGTCCTAATGTTTTTCCTGAAGATTTTTGAGAGAGAGAGAGAGAGAGAGAGAGAGAGAGAGAGAGAGAGAGAGAGAGAGAGAGAGAGCGCATGTGTATGTAGGTGTCTAAGGACCTCAGAGGCACCATATCCCCTGAAGCTACCCTCCATGAGTCCTGGACACTGAACAGAACATTAGGCACTCTTCAAACCACTGAGCCAATCTCTCAGCCCCAAGAGTCCTAGCCTTACTCCGAGACAGAAAGAAAAGCTACCATGATAGCAGATGAGAAGGAAGATACACTAAGTCTGGCTACGCTTTAACAAGCTGCATGTGTGAGCATTCACTAGTTTTCTGTTATTACCATAGAACAGCAACAACAAGCAGTGTCGAGAGGTGCTGTACTTAGCAGAGGTCAAGAGGTGCTAAATTGAAACAAAGAGCAGCTTAAAAATAGTCTTTATTCAGAACCAGAAAGAATTTCCAAATCACACCATTATGAAAGTTTAAAAAAATATAGCACTCCGTACACTGAAATTCTACATTTAATTATTTTTCAAAGACTTAAGGCAGATTCCTCACAGCTTACATGTGAGAACATAGCTAGCATGATCCAAACTCAACTATCCATTTCTCGTATCTTTCAATATCTGCAGCTGATACTGATTTAGAAATCTTCTTTAAAGCCATTTCAAAATCCTCCATGGTGGTAGGCATGTGCATTGCTTCTCTTGAAAGGTTCCGGATTTCTTCTGGGGTTAGACCCTCAATACGCCGTCTCATGGCCATCAACGATGCGTCCCTAGGCATTAAGTTTTTTAAAAAGCCCAAAGTGTTACTTCAAAAACAAAAACAAACAAACAAACAAAACCCTAACGAAAAACAACAACAACAACAAAAAAACTGTTAATTCTGTAAGATCTTATATGCATTATATGCATACATTGAACCCTATACTGGAAAATAAGAGCTGCTTTTAGTTGCTTTTTAGCAATGCATCTTCCACAATGAAATAAATATAATTTCATTCAGTTCAATATAAATGCTGACTGTACAGTCCAAGACTTAAGTAAAAAGGTACAATAAAGAAAACTGTATTAGGCTCAGTGGTTAAGAGCACTGGCTGCTCTTCCAGAGGTCCTGAGTTCAATTCCCAGCAACCACATGGTGGCTCACAACCATCATAAAGGGATCCGATGCCCTCTTTTGGTGTGCAGGTGTACACACAGCAGAGTACTCATACATTTATATTAAAAAAAAAGAAGAAGAAACTTGCAATTGCATCTCCTTATCTGCTCAGAAAAGAATAGGTATTCAGCATGGAAAGAGAAAGGAATGTTAGCTACAAATTAAACATTTTCTCCAAAAAAAGGAAAAGCCGGTCAAGCAGTGTTTCCCTGTTCCCTCTATTACAGGAACTTTCCATCAAGAATGTCTTTTATAAGCCGGGCAGTGCAGCACCCACCTCGGATGCAGAGGTAGGCAGATCTGTGAATTAGAGGCCATCCTGGTCTACAAAATAAGTTCCACAATAGCCAGGGCTATCCAAATCTTTAAGGAAGAGTTCCATGTAGCCCAGACTGACCTTGAATTGTCAGTGTTCCAGGGATGACTTATATTTCTGATTGCCCTGCCTCCGTGTCCACCACCACATGTCATGAGATACCGAGGACCACGTACAGCCAACTGCTTCATGCATGTTAAACAAGTATGCTACCTGAGTCACTTGCCCCATTCTTTGAGCAATTTCATCCTTAAGTGCAGTCGCTATGTATGCATAGGGACACTAACTTCATCTGTCTACAGCATCTCCGGCTCACTTGGAAATAAGAAGCATGTGCAGCCAAGCCCCAGAGACTTAGGTTAGGACTAGGCTCTGCTGAGCATCCCATGAGTACATTAAGCCACTTCAGTGGATTCCCACCTAACACTGCAGAGAAACAATACTTCTTGCACTTGTAGCTTTCAAAGGAACTGTGGATCATCATATGCAAATATCTTACCAACACTTATCACTAACATCAAGCTACCCTGCAACCATAAACATACTGTAAAGTGGGGCTCTTCATTTTTTACAGTGCTTGGGATTAAACTCACGGCTTCACATGCTAGACAATTACTCCACAAATGAGCTATAGCCCTTGGCTAATGTAGGCCATTTGCCTTAATATAAACACTTACAAATGAAGTTTATGCTTACAAAATGTGAGAGAAGTACACACCTGCATACATTGGTAATGTCTGCACCCGAGTAGCCTTCCATGTTTTCTGCTATGCTCGCAAGGTTGACATCATCAGCCAATTCCAGCTCTCGCAGACTTATTCTCAACAGTTCTTCCCTGCCTTTTGCTGATGGGGAAACACATTTGAAAACGTGTGCGTTCAATGGGAACAGAGTACTGGTTATCTTGCTCAAGCTTACTTTCTGATACAGTTTTAAAGATGACCTCACAATGCAGCTTAGGCTGCCCTTGAGTCCTCCTGCTTCAGCCAAAGAGAGCTGATGTACAGGCATAAGGAGCCATGTGCACTTCAAGCCCACCGAGTCCCAAGAATTGTTTTCCAAGTCTTGGAGCAAGCACACTTATGATGTATCAAGGCTTCCAGGTGTTGCCGAACAGCTACATAAGAGTATATATCTGCCTCTTCAAGGAAGGTGAGTATCAAATTCTAAATTATAAAAAACTACTCGGTAACTAGAACCCCCGGAGAGTCATAATACCTGATGGTAATGGAATATAGATTCTTTTCTCCAGACGACGCCTTAAAGCCTCATCTATGTCCCATGGGAAATTAGTAGCCGCCAGAACCATAACCATTTTGGAAGGGTCATCGTTCTCTGAGGCACCTCCAACACCTAAAAGGGCAGAAAGAATAAAAGTTCCTGCATGGGATTCATGAAATAAAGCTCAGTTCTTCAGAGCCTATGACACCCACGGACAGTGATGCAAGGCAGTGCAGTTTTCCAGCCTCCCGAAGGCTCATGTGAGTATGTGGCCCAAGGAGAATGAGGTTTTACAACACACAAAAATTTGACAATGGATCTTATGGTAACACCAGATCAGCTCAAATACTTGCCAAATTCTTAAAAAAAAAAAAAATCCTTGGGTGTGGTGGTGCATGACTTAAATCTCAGCACTTGGGAGGCAGAGGTAGGCTGATCTCTGTGCGTTTGAAGCCACAATGGTCTATATAGTCTCAAGACAGTCAAAACCGTGTAGAGACCCTGTCTCAAAACAAACAAAACAAAACCAAAACCCAACTATGAGGCTGGAGAGACACTGCAGTGGTTGAGAGCACTGGCTGCTCTTCCAGAGGACTTCAGTTCAATCCCAGCACCACGTGGCGGCTCAACCATACTCCAGTTCTGGGGGCTGTGACACCCTCTTCTGACCTCTGATACCAGGGATGACTAAGACACACATACATAAATGAAAACAAAACATTCATAAAGTGTGAATATATTTTAAGAAGCATTCCAAGTACATACATAACCTCTAAGGTTAATCTGTTTGCATTTTTACTTGAATTCTGTGGCTAAAAATGAGGGACCAATACATATACCAAGAGGGTGTGTGAATGCCATTACTTCTGACGTGTCGCCCTCCAAGAACACCAGAATACCCACTTACAGCTACTAATCTCTAAGTCCTAAGTGCCTTCCCCTCTGATCTACCTACAGTTGTGAATACAGACTGCAGGCTCTGGGCTAGCACTATAACAGAGCCAACCCCGTCCCAACTCATCTATGCACAGGCATGCATGTACCGTCCATTTGAACCAGCAGCTCAGCTTTCATCCTTCGGCTGGCTTCATGCTCTTCAGAAGTTCCTCGGCGGCTGCAAATGGAATCTATCTCATCAATAAATATGGTAGCTGGGGAGTAAAACCGAGCCTAAAGGAAGAAACCAAGCAATAAGAGGCTTTAGGATTTTGAGCTTTCCTATTTAAAAATAATCCAAAGCTGAGGATACAACCTAGCGATAGAGTGCTTGCCTGGTGCTTAAGGCCCAGTGTTGCAGAAATAAACAATTTATAGATTAGAAACTGGGAAACATGGACCTGGAAAGATGGTTCTGTAGTTCTCTTGTAAAGAACATGAGCTTAGTTCCCAGCCACCCAAAAGAGCAACTCACAGTCTTCTGTAAGTGCAGTTCCAGGGAATTCCACACCCTCTACTGGCCTTTGGGAACCAGCATACACATGGTGCAGACATACACACAGGCACTCATACAGACACAGAAGATAAAAAGAACTCGCTTAAGGAAACTGGAAAACAGCTTAAGAGTCTGGCTGCCATACTGCACCTTTCGCTTTAGCCCAATGGAGTGAGAAGAAGAGATGGCATCTCCTTTAACAATTTTAAAATGATGTTTATTTGTGTGAATGTTTCTATGAATTGGTGTAGGGGAGCCACTGAGCCACGTGAAAGGACCATGGGCAGGTTCAGTCTCTTTCTGCCATGTGGGTCCCAGAGAGCAAACTGAGGTCGACAAGCTTGGTGGCAAGCACCACTCAACAATCTTGCTGTCCTACCTTTGCTTTTTTGGACACACAGGGACTCATGAATCCCAGTTGTCCTCAATGTGCTATGTAGCTAAAGGTGACCTTGGACCCATGTATTCTGCTGAAGTTTTAGCAGAGCAGTCAAGCAAACAGCTTTGAAATATAGCTTCTAATGAAAACATAGATGTCATTTTTTTCCCATTATATAATTAAACTGGCTCTCTTAAAAACGTGTGTGTGTGTGTGTGTGTGTGTGTGTGTGTGTGTGGTGTGTGGTAAATACAGGGTTACCCTGTACCCTATTAATGGTATGAACAACTGTGGTAGGACATTTAGAGTTATCAGTAGATAGTTTCACAAGTTCTACGAAAAGCTTGGTTGAAACCACTCCCTTACATTACAGAGCTTGTCTAACAGAAAAATTCTAGTTAGATGGCCATTTTTTACATAAATTTTTTTTACATTTTTATATATAAAGCACACTTTATTGTTTCTAAGTAGACCATTATAGAAGAGTAAACCTACATTGATGTGTTCTATATTGATGTATTCTAAGCACATCACAGACTTTAATTTTTGTTTTGTTTTGCTTTTTTCGAGACAGGGTTTCTCTGTGTAGCCCTGGCTGTCCTGGAACTCACTCTGTAGACCAGGCTGGCCTCCAACTCAGAGATCCGCCTGCCTCTGCCTCTCAAGTGCTGGGATTAAAGGCGTTCGTCAACATTGCCTGGCGAGACTTTAAATTTCATTTTGCATGTTTTCACAGCAAGGACAAATTACTATTTCTGACGGATTCTTCTCAAGCACGGAGTCAGAACTGCCTGACTTCCAACAGAGGCGACAGGACACAGGCAAAAATGGTTTTGCTAAGCTTAGAAAGGCACCATGGAGAGATTTTCTCTTTTTTTCTTTCCTTCACTGTTTTATTTTATTGGGACAGGATTTCTCTGTGTAGCCATGGCTGTCCTGGAATTCACAGAGATCTGCCTGTCTTTGCCTCCCAAGTGCTAGGATTAAAGGCATGTGCTACCACCACCTGGCATGGAAAAGTGACTTTTAAAAAGCCCTATAGATCCCACTTTCTGTTTAACTTTAAAATAAAACTTAACAATTTAAGCAATTACATTTGTAATGTCATATGAAAAATCATGGACATTTTCACTGAATTTAAATACAGGCCTTTGGGTGCTGAAGACACTATGGTTCGGTAGTTAAGACACTGGTGTTGTCTCAGCACCCAAAGCAGCTCACAATAGTAACTCCAGGTCCAGGAAGCTCTCTTCCTGCCTCCTTGGACACATTGGTGCACACACATACAGGCAAAACATCAGACACTAAAGATAAGAATACAATCTTTGACTTCCAGACAAACCCCTATAACAAGGAAGTGGAAGCAGCCACAAGATCTTATAGCTGGGCAACACCAGAAGACTACATGATTTTAGTCGGTCTCTTGTTCTATTTTTAATAAAGCTTTATTTTTACATTCATTGATGATTTGCCTATATATGTCTGTGAGAGAGTGTCTGTTCCCCTGAAACTGGAATTACAGACAGTTATGAGACGCCATGTGAGTGCTAGGAATTGAGCCCAGGTCCTCTGGAAGAGCAGCTGGTGCTCTTAAACTGCTAAGCCATCTCTCTAGCCCCCGACTTGTTCTCTAGGGGGCTGGGGAGATGGCTCAGTGGTTGAGAGCACTGGATGCACTCCTACAGGACCTGGATTCAATTTCTATTGCCCACATGGTGGCTCACAATAGTCTACAGCCCTAGTCTGGGGGAATGTGACATCCTTTTTTGGCCTCCTCAGGCACTGCATATCCATGCTTCATTAGACATATATGTAGGCAAAACACCCATGCAACATAAACGGGAAAATACTTGGAAGGTTTTTTTGAAATGAGAAAGAAAGAACATGAAATTGGGTGGGTACAAAGTGGGGAAAACTGAGAGAAGTTATGGGACAAGAGAAATATGATAAAAATATACTGTATAAACGCCTCAAAGAGCCGGGCGTGGTGGCGCATGCCTTTAATCCCAGCACTTTCCATTTTGAAATGGGCTAACTCTGGATCTCAATGGCAGGAACAGCAAACTCTAGGACTGGCTGGTGACTCAGCCAGTGCTCATCTGTACTCAAGCAGCACACTCCTAGAGATGCAAAGGGACCTCTTTAATGAGGCTAGGTTTCTCAAGCAGCTGCAGGGAAGCCAGGAAAGACAGGCGTTTTGATATGTGTGACAAGCAGGGCTCTAAGTGGAGGGCATGCTTGAGGCCTCTGGCATGGAGAAAAGAATGGCACAAGCCACCACTTAGAAGAGATTGGCCTACAGCAACCTAAAAATCTATACTTGAAAATGGGGTAAGTGGCCAGGCAATGGCAGCACTTGAGAGGCAGAATTGTGAGTTCAAGGCCAGCCTGGTCTACAAAATGTGTTCCAGGACAGCCAGGGCTTCACAGAGAGACCCTGACCAAGTGGGGGGGGGGTGGGGGTGGGGAGGACATGAGCTTGTGTGTGTAAAGGCATGATATGCATGGAGGCTAGAGGTCAGTCTCAGGTGCTGTCTACCTTGAGTTTTGAGATAATGTCTCTCACTGGCCTGGGACTCAACAATGCAGTTAGCCTGGCTTGTCAGCAGTGCCCCACGAATCTGCTTGTCTTTGCCTCCCCAGCTCTGGGACTACAAAGACAAAATAGCACAACCAATATTTTACATGAATGTTAGGGCTGGAGCTACACAGGTCCTTGCACTGTGTAGCCCTGGCTGTCCTGGAACTCACTCTGTAGCCCAGGCTGGCCTCGAACTCAGAAATCCACCTGCCTCTGCCTCCCAAGTGCTGAGATTAAAGGCGTGCGCCATCACCACCCGGTTCTTGCACTGCATTTTCCCAATTAAGCTATCTTCCCAGTCTGTAAATTATACAATATATTAATATTAAATTAAATTTAAAACAATACGAAATGTTATTGCCTTCTGAATAAAGGAATGGAGACTCAGAAAGGGGAGAACCTGCTGGCGGGATGGCTAGGGAAGTGAGTGGTAAGGACTGAACCCACACAGTGTCAGCTTAGTTCTTCTGAGATATTGGCAGTACACTTTTCCCCTCTCTCTCTCAAGGACTGGGAAAATCAGTTTTTCAAAATTATCAGAGTTTCCCCATTAGACTGCTATTGTGATATATTTCTAACAAGCCATTAAAAGTCTGTTAAAAATTGTCTCCTGGCGTAAAAGTTGTCTAAGTTCAATAGGAAGCAGAAATAAAAACAAAAACATGAAGCTTTCCAGAAAACGGATAATTTAAATATTTTAGTTCCACTGATTATTCATTTATTTATTTGTATTTTTTGAGCTTAGAAACTGTAAGATCTGGGATAGTATCAGCATCATCACCTCTGACTTTTTCCACTAGTTAAGTATTCGTGTCTTCCTCCTCCCCAGGGCTGACTCTGATAGTATCTGAAGGTACAAGGTGAGCTGACAAGGGAGAAAGGCAACCAATAGTCCTACCCAGCTGATACCTCTAACAACCCTACAGCTACAGCTCAAGGGATAGCACATAAGAGGAGGCAGAAAGATTGGAAGAGCCAAAGGACCAGGGAGAGTGTGTCTTCTAGACATGACAGGGAAGCTGCACCCATGAAATCCTAACAATATGGCTGCCTAAACAAGACCTGCACAACGACACCAGTTAACGTGCCAATGTGGATGGAGGAACTCCCTAAGGCATCGAGCTGAAATGAAGGCTACAGGCGACTGACTAATGGCTGCAGAGAGGGGATAATCAGTCTTCTCCAGGGACAGGCCAACAGGTAGATTATCCAACCAATGTCAGCACTGAACATACATATGACGGAGAAAGAGAAGGTGAGGGGACTCCTATCTTCATCACTATGTAGTAGTGTCATTGACAACCTAATACGGAGTCAGTTGCACTACTTTTTAGAGGGAAGACTTCAGTCATCAGTGAGGCTAAACAAAGTCTTTAAAAGGTGGGAGAGTTCAATCCAAACAGTATTGGAACTTGTAGAATTATATTGTTCCTACTGGTACTGACCTTTGTGAGGTGAAATTAAGAAAGAGGAACTTGAGTTAGCCCTGCTCAGAGGTCATGCTGGGCAGCAGGGTGGCTGTCAGCAGCACAGCCATCTGGGTGGTGAAGCTATCTGCTCCATTAACAGGGTTCCCTGGCAGACAGAAGGGTCAGGCTAACCTTGCTGCCTCAGAAGCTCCCAGATCAGGAGGACTGCCCTTCACTCCCATGTGATCTCACTGCAATTGTATGTTTTAGTACATACTTATTTATCTGTGTGTATTATAGTGCCTTTTCTCTTGTGTTGATTGACTGACTGACTGTTAGCTTTGTGACAGGATCTCACTATGTTACTTTGGTTGTCCTGCAATTCCCTATGAAGACCGCCTTGGCCTAAAGCTCACAGAGAGCCTCTGCCTCTGCCTCTCAGTGCTAGGATCAAAGGTGTACTCCACAAATCTGGCTTCTCAGAGCTCTAAAGTTAAGTAAATACCCAGATTTGCTGATGCATCAGGGGTCACCAGGCACTGCAGACGTAATGATTAAAAAAAAAAAAAATTACCTCAGAAATACAGAAGACAGCCTGTATCTCAAGAAAAACATGGAATTTATCCAATGTGGGGATCCAGAATGGTCACGGTGGCTGCTGCTTGTTACCAGACAAATGAGTTTTCTTTATAATAAATGACTTCCAAAATGACAAGTGAAAAAGTATATATTAAGCAACCTTAATAAATACTCTGTAAAATGAATGAACTATAGAAGAAAAAAGGGAGAAACTCAAAATAAGAACTGAAGAAAATAATTCAAACACTGGGACCTCATGCTTAAGGTCACCACACTCAAGGGAGGAGCTGGAGAGTCAGTGTTTAAGAGTTGTCACTGAAGGAGTGACAGAGACAAAATTTGGAGCTGTGACAAAAGGGTGGACTATCTAGTGATTGCCATATGCAGGGATCCATCCCATAATCAGCTTCCAAACACTGACACCATTGCACACACTAGCAAGATTTTGCTGAAAGGACCCAGATGTAGCTCTCTCTTGTGAGACTAGGCCGGGGCCTAGCAAACACAGAAATGGATGATCACAGTCAGCTATTGGGTGGATCACAGGACCCCCAATGGAGGAGCTAGAGAAAGTACCCAAGGAGCTAAAGGGATCTGCAACCCTATAGGTGGAACAACATTATGAACTAACCAGTACCCCGGAGCTATTGACTCTAGCTGCATATGTATCAAAAGATGGCCTAGTCGGCCATCACTGGAAAGAGAGGCCCATTGGACTTGCAAACTTTATATGCCTCAGTACAGGGGAACCCCAGGGCCAAAAAGGGGGAGTGGGTGGGTAGGGGATTGGGGGGGTGAGTATGGCGGACTTTTGGGATAGCATTGAAAATGTAAACGAGGAAAATACCTAATAAAAAAATTTTAAAAAAAAGAAAAAAAGTTGTCACTGCTCTTGCAGACACCTGCAGTGACAGACTGCCCACAAATACCTGTCACTAACTTCAGCTACAGGAGATTGAGCATCCTCTTCAGGTCTCCACAGGCATCTGCACTCACGTCCTTATACCTCACACAGACAGACACAGACGCACACAATTAACATAAAATTCATCTTAAACGCAAATCCTTGGCACAGCTGATAAGACTGGAGGTAATCAAAGTTCTATAGCTACTTAAGATTTTCATCTTATACAGCACTTACCATGTCATTAAGCAGGGTGCTGTTCAACAAACATTAATTATGGAGCTGGCAAGATGGCTCATGCAGATAGATGTACTTGTTGCACATAAGGGTGGAAAGAGAGAACCACACCACAAAATTGTCCTCCAATGTCTACTTGAGTGTGGTGTTACGCACAGGCCCCTTCCCATCATATATATGTGTATACACACAACAATCAAATTCTAAAGAAGCCAATTAGCCATAATTACTTTAGACTCTTACAGCACACTAGTAATGCTCAGAAAATAGCAGATGTGGCTGCACCTCTGGAGGAAAGGAGATAAACAGAAGCCAAAGTTACTCATGCTCATAAAGGACATGTCAAAGACAGAATCAGGTCCTATGAAGAGTGTCACCCTACCTATGTAATGGAGAGTCAGACAGAGGTAAAAAATGTCTATTAGAGCTGTTTCAAACATTACCATTTCAAACAGAAGACGGACAAGCTTCTCAGACTCTCCTCTGTATTTGGACGTCAGAGTTGATGAAGAGACATTGAAGAACGTTGTCTTGCATTCCGTGGCAACTGCTTTAGCTAGAAGGGTCTTTCCAGTGCCAGGTGGGCCAACCATCAGCACACCCTGTAGGGAACATAACAGTAGAAGGAAAGACTCCACCTGTCCTTGTTACTTCCTTACCTCTTCTGTTTTGGTTTTCTGAGGATGATAAACACAGACATGGCCCTGACCTCCAGGGCTCTAATGCTCATCCTTTCCCATTCTCTGGAGGGGTGGGACTATCAGTGGGGACGCCCTTGTACAGTAGCTTGCCTAGGAATAGCACTAAGTACCAAATTGCACTACATTTATATACAACACTGTGACAAAGATCAAAGAGTAAAGTGAATGATATTTCATAACAAAGTTTGTTTGTTCGTTTGTTTATTTTAAATAGAGCCTCACTAATTTAGCCCCAGCTGTCCTGGAACTCATATGTAGACCAGGTTGGCCTCAAACTCACAGAGCTCCACCTATCTCTGCCTCCCAAATGTTGGGTCTATGCCATCACAACTGACACAAATAACTTTTCTATTACACAAAAGGAAGAGAATCACATTAAAGGTTTGGAACTCAATTAACAAAAAAGGAAAACTGACTGTTAATTTATTAATCTTTATCAAAAGATTAACTACTAGTAATTGGTATTTTGAAGAGGCAGATGTCTACTCTTCACCCAGATTGTCTTAAATAGCTCCTTTCATACCATCCTAGGATCTTCAAAACCATCCATTATGAGATAAAAATATTGCTGAATTTGTCAAAAGAATTCCCAATCTACCATGACAAAGTATGCGGTAAGACAAATGCAATGCACTAGCCAGCTGGGTCCCACGTGCAGACACAGGTTATTCTAAGACTGATCCTCAGTACTGCACTGCTCACTCTGGGAGCCCTGCATTAGCTTGTGATCAAAACATTCTGAATAATGTAACATAAATCCTTTCTTTTAAAAGCTTTTTTGAGATGGTGTCTTAAGCTAATCCAGTCTGTCCTGGAATTCACTATGTGGCCAAGGCTTACCTCAAAGCCAAGGTGATCCCCCTGCCTCTGCTTCCTGAGTGCTGATGTTACAGGCTTGAGCTACTACACCTGGTTTAAAATTTTCTTATTCCACTTTCACCAATATAAATAAGTAAGGGTTATTTACTCTGCTGATGATACGGGCATAGACTTACTTTCCATGGTCTCCTAATGCCCTTAAAGAATTCTGGCATCCACATTGGTAACACCACTGCTTCCTGAAGCAACTTTTTGGCTTCTACTAAATCAGCAATATCATACCTGAAAGAAAAGATACTTTATCAGCCAACTCCTTAGATCATATATCCAATCCTATATCATCACCCTGAAAACCATTTTTATGGCACACGTTTTTATGCCACAGACAAAATGTTCAATCCTTTCTTGGGCCCTGGAGAATACACATTCTTACCACAACCAATCAGTATACACAGAATACACCTTCGTCTGTAGTTCTTGGCAATAACGGTTTTCAGTTTAACTTCTGATAACAGCTCTCCTTCCTTCACTCTCTGTGTTGCCAGGCTAGTGTAAAATTTGTGATGTGTTTGAGCACCTCCTTAACTAAAAAGCTTGGGACCACGTTTCCGGGTCAGGAATGTTGGCATACACTTCACTAGTTGAGCTCTCTAATCCAGAAACCATTATTATTAATTTCATTTAAAACTCTCCCAACTTTCTAAGGATAATGGCCTTGATTTAAAAAAAAAAAAAAAGGGAAAGTGGCTCAGGGGCTGGAGAGATGACTCAGTGGTTAAGAGCACTGACTGCTCTTCCAGAGGTCCTGAGTTCAATTCTCAGCAACCACATGGTGGCTCACAATCATCTGTAATGAGATCTGATTCCCTCTTCTGCTATGTCCAAAGATAGCTACAGTGTATTCATATATAAAATTAAATAAATCTTTTTAAAAAAAAAATGTGGCTCAAGGCCCTAGATTGGAGAAAGAATGACATTAAGCAAGCACTTAGGAGGGAGGAAGCCTCTTCCCACAGAGGAAAGTACTTCACCTCTACACTGGAAATTTTATCCAGTAAACAGGCAGTGGGAGTGCACATCTTTAATCCCAGTACTCAGGGGGCAGGGGCAGGCCAACTTCTTGATTTTGAAGCCAGCCTGGTGTACAGAGTGAGTTCCAGGACAGACAGGGCTACACAGAGAAATCCTGTCTTGAAAACCAATACATTTCTAGATGCCTGATTTTCAGATTAGGGATACTGAATCACAGATTGCATAGATGGCATTTTTTTTTAAATCAATTATTTTTATTTTATGTGCTTTGGTGTTTTGCTTGCATGTATGTCTGTGTGAGGGTGTCAGGTCTTGTAGTTACAGAGAATTGTGAGCTGGGATTTGAACCCAGGTCTTCCGGAAGAGCAGTCAGTGCTCCTAACTACTAAGCCATCTCTCCAGCCCTAAGCATCTTATCTTATATCTCATAATGGCTTGGGAGAATGGCTGTTAAAAAAATACCACACAGGGCATACAGCAGACACCTGCTATGCTTCCAACTCTAAGAGGCAGAAGCCAAACTGAACAAAGTCATCAACATCATTATAACGTTCTCGCTAGACAGTAAAATATCTACTGGCACTACTAGTGCATGCAGCAATTTTATTATGAAAATAGATTTTACTTATAAATGTCAATTACTAGAAATATTTACATATTATAAAGACACCCATTAATCATCTATATTTTATAGACATAGAAAATAACTAACGATATAACTAACTTGTGGAAAAGCAAGCTTTTATAATATAATGTAAAAAGGTATAGGCATTTTATTAGATATAAATAAAGTTGAGAATCTAGCACTAATTGCAAATCAAAACAAGCTCTACCACAAGCTCTACACACGATGCATGCATGAAAAATCTCCATGTAGGGTTGGTGAGATGCCTCAGTGTGTACAAGTGGTTACTGTACAAGCCTGAGGATCTGGGCCTCAGAAGCCACAGAAATGTGAGACCAGAATCCACAAAGTTATCCTCTGATCTCCAATATGTGTTACAGCGTATGCTCTGCCCCATCACACATGCACACAATAAAAGTTTGAAACAAATAATAAAAACCTCAACCTTTTCAACATTAGCAGGGGCTCCAAAAGATGAAGTTTGTACTATCTTTGTCCCACTTTGTATATGACATTATTAATTTAAAAGAATTCCAAGGAGCTAGTGATATTCAGTTAGCAGAGAACTTGCCTCACACGTATGAGACTGTGTGTTCAATACCTAATACAAACACATACAAACAAGCAAAAACAAAAACGAGAGAGATGGTCAGCCATTAAGAGCACTAGCTGCTCTCACCGCTGACTCCATGTGTCAGGAGTGCCAGGCTGACTCCCAGCACCCACAATGTAGCTCACAGGCATTTACAACTCTAGTTCCAGGGAATATGATGCCTTCTTTCCTCCAAAGGCACATACACATGTGATGGGATGACACATGCAAGCAAAACACTCATACACATAAAATAATAAGCCTAACAGTGCACAATACAAATAAAGTTTTAAAATAATGTGAACTAAAGTCTAGGTAACATAGCTCAGTTCCTTTAGTCCTCGTTGAGCATGCAGATGCCCTAGGGTCCTTGCCATCGTCATATAAGTTGGGCGTGTGGTGTCTGTCTGTTACCTCAGCACTCAGGTAAGAGGACTGAAGTTCAATGCCATGCTGGCTACATAGGCACTGTGAAGCCAGCCTGGTCTACACGGAACCCTGCCTCAAAACAAACCAAGGTAAGGCCCTCAAGACAGCAGAGTGACACAGCTCAGGGGGGTCAGTGTCACTGCATGGCTGCGCACACTGCACACCCTCCAGTGCTGTCCCCAAAGGCACACCGTTAGCACATGTCAGCTTTTCTTCACTTCAGTTTCCACAACCATGTGATATGACTCACCACCGAACGTTGGGATTCTGAGAAATGATATCTCTTTCCAAAGCTTCTACTAAGTCCTTGTCATACCCAGTGCCATCAAACTTATTTGCCTCTGGTTCTGTAACTGCAGCAGGTAATTTGTTCTACACGAGGAGATAAAAAAACAGAAGAGCTTTTAATTGACCAAAAACTTATATTTCATTTCTGTAGGTCAGAAACAATGATCATACCAAAGTGATTTTGCTTACTGAATTGTCTGCTTATAGGAACCCAATATGAATCAAATTTCTGATCTCCTTGCTTCCCAAAGTGCTGATATAATCACCACCCCTGGCCAAGGAAAACCAATGCTAATCAAAGTAGATTTCTCCAAAGAAACCAGAGAGCCTAGAAGGAAGTGATGCAGTACTTTTTCCAAGGTTACAAAGAGAATCCAGGGTCCTTTCAGCATAATATCCTTCAGAAAAGACGAAGATAGCAAGGCATTCTTAGAGAGACAGGCATAGGCACACATGCCAAAAATCCCAGCATTTGGGAATCAGAGACAAGAGGACTATCTCACAAATTTAAACCAAACTAAAACCAACCCCACCTGGAAAAAAAAAAATAAGAAAGAAAGAAAAAGGAAAGACAAAAAGACCTCAGATAAGAAAAAAATAATAGGCGTGGTGGCACATGCCTTTAATCCCAGCACTGAGGAGGCAGAGGCAGGTGGATTTCTGAGTTCGAGGCCAGCCTGGTTTACAGAGTGAGTTCCAGGACAGCCAGGGCTACACAGAGAAACCCTGTCTCGAAAAACCAAAAAAAAAAAAAAAAGAAGAAGAAAAAAAAAAAGAAATTGAGATTCTGAAAATACATGTTAGAAATGAGAGTTATACATTAAAAATAACAACAAACACTCACTGAAAGGCATTGCTAATAGATTAGAACAACCATAAGAATATCAGGTGGAAAAAAAATCACATAGTATATTCAAACAACTACCACACACAAAAATTAAGCATAATCACAAGTTTCAAGAACTCTAGGACATGCCAAAAACTAAAGATAAGACTCCATGGCAGAGAATACGTTAAAGTCTAAAGTTATCTGACTGGTGAGATGGCTTGTCCACTAATGGCTAAGCCTCATTCACAACAAAAGCTAAAGGCCTGGAAAAACCACTTCGATGAAACTATACCAGAAAAAATTCTCAGAGCTAGGGAAAGAAGACATGGGCATACAAGAGGCATTTAGAACCATACAGACAGGACAGAAAGACTCTTACAAGACAAATCATCATGTAATGTCTAATCAAATATTTAAGTCTATGGACAAGACACAACTGACATGGAAACCTAAGGGTTCTTTGGAAGGTCAGCTGGGTGGGATTTTGCTGGGGCAAACATGTGAGGGAACGCTTCACTGAAGCAGACACAGGAGAGAGGGTGCTCTGTAAAGCACTCACATGAAAGGACACTGATGGAGGACTCTTTGCTAACGACACACATGGATTGGTCAGCCTTCTATTGCACAGCTGAGCTGCATTTGCTGGGACTCCATAGAGAACCGCACCAAAACCTGTCTGGTGTTGTGCCTCGGCTTTTTTGCTGATTCTGTGGGCTCAGGGTAATTGGCAGAGTGATGTCGGCTGAGATAGGCGCATGTGCTGAGGAAGACCGGTGAACGACACGTGCTACTTGGAGAGCGTATAAAAGGACTGCACAGACAGTGATGGAGGAGTAGCTAGGCTTGCTTACAGACGTGGCTGTGTGTGGGTCTGGAGTCTTCACTGACCTTCCCTCCAGGTCCCTCCTGCTGACTCCCACTGAGGCCGAGGCCTAGCTGTCTCTGCTAGGTAGTTCCACCGCTGCTGACTAGTGTTTGCTATCCTGACTCCACTGAACTGGACTGCTGGTGTAGCCATCAAGTGTCTGCAAATGGATCGAGCTGCCACTGCTAACCTGTGAACTGAACTGCCAATTTCCTGGCAACACAGATGGGAGTTGCTCCAAAGAACCTTTCTAAACAGATACAGCCCCCACCCCCACCCCATCCTTTCTCACTGCCTCTGGTGGGTGGTGGGCTAAAAGGGAGATTAAAGTATTTAAGAACCATCATTAAAAGTAGACTTTGAAAAAAATTATAAAGTTACACACAATATTAAACCTGAGAGAGAGAGATGTGCCTACAAAGGCAAATGTATCAGATCTCTGACCAGAAACACTGTAGGGTAACACTAGATACACTATAAGTGCAGAAAACAATTCCCAAACCAAGATTATATCCAGCAAAGAGAGGTTTAAAATCCTGTGGAGAAATAGAGACTTCCTATTGTAAGTATGAACTAAAACAATTCATGACCATCATATAAAATACTAAAAAGAACCTTATGTATGCAAAAAATAAAAAAAAAACAAAAAAAACAAAACCAACCACAGTGGATCACATGAAAGAGAGAAAAAGGAACAGATTAACAAGAGCAAGAAGAGATCAAATATATCTGTGTGGTCGTTCTCCATAATCAACTTGAGGAGATGAGAATCATCATGGAAACCTATTTCAGGGCATGTCTGTCTGGACTTTTCCAGACTAGGTCAATGAAGTGGGAAGGCCCACCCTAAATGTGGGCTAGGTCCCAGCCTGGGTAAAAGGAGAAGGGATCTGGGTACTGGCACTTGTCCCTCTCTGCTTCTGACACACTGCAAGCAGCAGCCTCACCCCCACCATTACACCTCCCCGTCAGGATGGGCTTCCCAATCTGCAAGTCAAAGTACAGCATTTCTTTCATCCATTAAGTTGTTATTGCTACAGCAACCAGGAAGGTAGTGACATGAATTCTGTACTTCAGCAAACCCTTAGATTCTATGGCAAGAACTAAATAAGCCAGGAGAGCGATCAAAACAATGGCAGCAATCAACCAGGGTCTTGAAAGAATTAATCTAGCAGTTAAAGGTTCCAGCTCAGTTAAAGGTGCAGACAGTCAAAGGTGCCAGCAGTGGTGCCGCACGCCTTTAATCGATGCACTTGGGAGGGAGAGGCAGGTGGATCTGTGAGTGCGAGGCCAACCTGGTCTACAGAGTAAGTTCTAGAACAGCCAGGGCTACACAGAGAAACCCTGCGTGAAACAAACACACAAACACACACACACACACGCAGACTAGCTGGCTGGATCAGAACACAAGGTCCAACTACTTGCCTATAGGAGGTATGAGTCACCAGTAAAGACACACACATGGAAGGGCAAAGGACAGAAGAGAATGCAGCAAGAGTGGAAGCAGGGGGGCTGGTGAGATGGCTCAGTGGGTAAGAGCACCCGACTGCTCTTCCGAAGGTCTGAAGTTCAAATCCCAGCAACCACATGGTGGCTCACAACCATCTGTAACAAGATCTGACTCCCTCTTCTGGAGTGTCTGAAGATAGCTACAGTGTACTTACATATAATAAATAAATAAATCTTAAAAAAAAAAAAAAAAAAAAAAAAGAGTGGAAGCAGGAAACACACAGGGGCAGAACTCTGTCCTCAGAAAAGCAGAAGTTGGAGAGAAAATGGCCATTAGCTGTTGATATAATGGAAATCCATCCAAAGAAAGAACTAGAGATGTATATAAGCAAACCCTGGCATATCTACTTCATAAAACAAACACTACTGAACACACAGGACTAGATGCAATAGCAAGTGATTTCCATACTTCATTTTCAGCAACACAGCTGAAACAGAAATAAGAAACCTTAAAAAAAACTAACCTATTATGGCATGTGTGATATATGCACACGTATGCTATGCCATGATGTACATGTGAAGACCACAGAGCCATTCTGTGAAGTCAGCTCTTTTCCTACCTCCACACAGGTTCTGGGATCAAGCTCAGGTTGTCAAACTGTCTTCACCCGATGAACCATCTTGCAGGTCCAAGCAAAGAAACACTTTAGCTGGGTGTGCTAGTGAACACCTATAGCCCCAGCACTTGCACTTGGCAGGTGGAGACAGCAGAATCAGGAGTTCAAAGGCAGCCTCCACTACATGAGTCCTTATCTCAAAAACAAGACGACTACCACCATCAACAAAATCTTCACAGTTAAACTACATTGATCAAACAGACTTAACAACAAAGCCACTGATAACCACACACACACAGGTAAGAATAAGCATTCTACTAAGCAGTCTATAGAGCCTTCAACAACACAGGGACAAGTTCTTATGTCCTAACAGACCACAGTGGGATAAAAGAAGGTCAGTAGGGAGAGAAACCACAGACACTGCAGATGGAAATCAAGCAATGCCTCCTGAATATCCACAGGTGACTGAAGAAACCAAGGAGGAAATCCAGTCTCAGCAGGGGACGGCTTTCACACCTGACAAGTTGAGCTTGAGTCTCAGGATCCGTGTGGAAGGAGGAGAGGACTGACTCTGACCTCCGCACATGTGCCATGGCACATGTACATGCGCACACACACAATCTGGGAAGAGAGGGATGACACAGGGACTCTATGTAGTCTTGGCTGGCCGGGAACTCACTATTGGACGAGTCTGGCCTAAATTCAGAAAAACCGGCCGCCTCCGCCTCCCAAGTGGTAGGATTAAAGGCCTATGCCACCATACCTGGCTTCAAAAGTTTTTAAAAGAGAATTCCCCCTGCCCCACCATGCTTCCTGACTGGGACATGGAAACCCTACATGTACAGATTCTATGGCAGATATGGCTCTAGTGACTGAAGCAAGTGGCCCCCCCGTGTTTCAAATCTTGATTTCTAAGGTTAACAAATGACTCACTTAAAAACATTTTGAGGGACCTGGAGAGGTGGCTCGGTGGGTAAGAGCACTGGCAGCTCTGTCAGAGTTCAGTTCCCAGCAGCCGCATGATGCTCACAACTGTAACTGTAGCTCTGTGTAGTTCAATGCACAATGTAGCTCTGGAATGCAAATGCAGACAGAACATCCACTTACATAAAATAAATCTCAAAAACAATTTTGTTCTCTTATTGTTAGTGTGTGTGCGTGTGAGTGTGTTTCTGTAAGCCACAGGTGTGCAGCTGCCTGCAGAGACCAGAAGAGGGATGGGGCTCCCGGAGCTGGAGGTACAGGAAGTGGTGAGCTGACCCATGTGGTGCTGGGATCTAACTTGGGAAGAGCAGCATGTGCACTTTAACCCCTGAGCCATCTCTTCAGGTCCAGCCTTCATTCTGAAGACGGTAACATTTACCTTTTCCTCTCTTCCCTTACTCTGTTCTTTCTTTTCACGACTACGAACAGCTTTCCCTCTGTCATTGTGAAGATTCTGTGGAGACGGCCGATGAGCTCTGACGACTGTGCTTGGCCGGTTACTGTGTGGCTTAGGGTCACTGTGCTGAGAAGACTGGCGTTTCCTAGGTCCTGGTAAGGGTCTAAACAACACAAGGATATTAAAGTCATAATTCCTGAAGAAGCTGGGCATACAGAGAACACAATGGATAACAAACTTGAGGACGCTGCACCCCAAAGTCTGAAATGTAAATCTGGTATAGCCTCTACGGCCAGGGACACAGTACTGTCATATTTACTAGCAACTAGGGCAAAGTGAAAATGACTTCTACTCAGGACATCAGTGTACAAGCTACCTTTGCATGCTGGAAAGTGGTAAAGAGCGAGTATCAGAGACGAGTGTTCTATAACAGCCACCAGAACAGAGTGCAAATGCCCATGTTTTAACTAAGGCTTTAATAATCTTCCTATTCTAAAAGACTAGGGTGAAAGTTGGTTAGGGTGGCTGGTGCCCTTTAGTTCCTGAATTTGAAAGACATAGGCATGTGGATCACTGTGAGTTAGACACCAGGACTACATTGTGAGACCCTGGTTCTCAGTTGCCAGGATTTATACATTGTTCACAACTGTCTGTGACTCCTTTCCAGGATCCAATGCTGCTTCTAGCCTCTGCAGGCAGCAGGCAGAGGTTGTAGACATAGACATGTGGACAAAACATGCATACATATGAAGTAGGTAAGGAAAAGTAATGGCGCTGGAAACTACACAGATGCAAGGTGCCTTCCGTTCACAGAGATCCCACTCATTTCCTCTTGATTTAGCAGCAGGATTTAGACCTCCATATTTAATGGCTCTTCAGTTTACCTGGGATGAATAAAAACACAAAACCCCCAAAGAATAAAACAGAATAACCTATTCTCAAGTGCCTCAGAGTATACTTCAACACAAAGAAGGTATGTTACCTAGTGTAAGTAAAGTTTTGTTGTTTTACTATAAAAAATAAAATATTGCTTATTGGAAGCTTTGTTATGAGAAATAAATGATCTATATAGCCTGAACAATACTTAGAAATCTACAGATGCTCAATATAAAGAACCAGTGTTTATGCAGTACAATAAAAAAACTACAAGAAATAATGACACAATACTTAAAGTGGGTCATATCTTAGTGCAAGGGTCTCAACAAAGAGTCAAGTTAGAGTGTTCTTTTCAGACATCCAAAAGATTCATATATTTACACCACGACACAAATAGGAAATCTGTCTTGTGAAGCCGGGAATGGACACCTACATACATACCTGTCACTTATTAAAAAGTGTTTGGTGAAAGCACAATTAGGTAGAAACAACACTTCAGTCAAAGCACTTCCATTGATTTGCTTTTTTGTACTTTTAAGACAGGGTTTCTCTCTGTCCTAGAACTCGCTCTGTAGACCAGGCTGGCCTGGAACTCACAGAAATCCACCTGCCTCTGCCCAAGTGCTAGGATTAAAGGTGTGTGCCATTACCACCTGGTACTTGATCAATTATCCATTTGCTATCACTTGGTAGTAGAAAGCTGGGGGTAAAAATTCCAAATAAAACCAAGCAGGCTTAGGGCAGGGCATGGTGGCACACGCCTTTAATTCCGCACTCTGGAGGCAGAGGCAGGCAGATTTCAGAGTTTGAGGCCAGCCTGGTCTACAGAGTGAGTTCCAGGACAACCAGGGCTATACAGAGAAGCCCTGTCTCGAAAAACCAAAAAATCAAAACAAAACAAACAAACAAACAAACAAACAAAAACCAAACAGGCTCAAAAACATGTCAGTCTAACTCCCCCAATTTACATGAGAAAAATCTAAGCTCTACATAGTGTACATAATTTCCAACAGCAACAAAGAGTGAAAACTTCCGTTTCCAAACACCTCAGTCCCTAAAACAACACTGAGTCTGCTACTTTTAGCCTATGCATCAAAAACCTCGCTCTGGCTAATGTCCACCTAACCCTGATACACATTTAAACAATTCATGAAAGGCATTTCCATACAAACCTCCCTCAAGCCCTGTCCCCAGCAACTCAGTCCTCCTCCGAGATATGGACCAAGGCGAGACTGCCAGCTACCTGGGCTGGTTGATTTCTTACAGTCTCCACTCACCTTCGCTCAACAGGTACAGGCAAGGACCAGACTTCTCCTTCAGCAGCTGGAAATTCATGTTGTGCAGCTTGCAAAGAAGTGATGTCTAGTTTGAAGCTCTCGAGTGTTTTCATGATATCCTTAACTTGCTTAGCTTCCACATTTATTTCCTGCCAAACCTGGTTTCAACGAAGAATAATAAGACTAAGCTTCTTTAATAAATCACTGCTAAAATTAAGCTTAGGACCGTTTTCTATTCTATGTCTCAGCCTCCACTCTGAATGAAAGCCAGCAGACTACATCAAACATCTTCACAAAATTGCAATGATTCTTTTTTTTTCCTGTTTTCAAGTGCAAAATTAATTCTGAAAGCATGAATAAAACTGCTGACTAAGGGGCTGGAGAACTGTCTCCAAGGCTAACAGGCTGCTCTACCATAGGGTGCAGGAATTGAGTCTCAGCACCCGCACAGCAGCTCACAATCTCTATAACTCCAGTTCAAGAGATCTGATGTCCTCTTCTGGCCTCCTTGGGCAATGTATACACCTTGTGCACAGGCTTGCATGCAGGCGAAGCATTCAAACACATAAAATAAAAATAAATCCTTTAAAACAAATCCTGGAGGGCCCCCAATGGAGGAGCTAGAGAAAGTACCCAAGGAGCTAAAGAGATCTGCAACCCTGTAGGTGCAACATTATGAACTAACCAGTACCCCGGAGCTCTTGACTCTAGCTGCATATGTATCAAAAGATGGCCTAGTCGGCCATCACTGGAAAGAGAGGCCCACTGGACTTGCAAACTTTATATGTCCCAGTGCAGGGGAACGCCAGGGCCAAAAAGTGGGAGTGGGTGGGTAGGGGGGTGGAGGGGAGGGTATGGGGGACTTTTGGGATAGCATTGGAAATGTAAATGAGGAAGATACCTAATAAAAAAAAAAAACAAAAAAAAACAAAACAAAAAACAAATCCTGGCTAAATTGCTACCCACATAATTCTTACTAAAACTGTTTAGCAATTGAAAGACTAGCTGAAACTTTCAAATTTGACAAAAACAAAAAGTTGCCTTTTGATAGTTTTATACTATTTAATTAACTGATTTTGATGTTTAAGCAAGGGTTCCATGAGTATTGAATAGAGTTCTCAAGGGCACCACCCTCCTGCCTGAGCCGCCAAAGTGCTGGGACTGTAGGTGTGCATCACCTTATTGGGCTCAGTTAACTTTTAAAACCTCAAACTCTGTTATATGGGGTGCTGGTACAACATCTGAATGTATTTAACATTACTGAACTATACATTTAAAGTGATTTACATATTTTTAAGGTATGGTCCCCCCTTCTTAATAACATAGATATGGAGAGTCAGATTTAAGGAAAAGTTCATTTCAAAAACAAGACACTGCTCTCCAAACATGTGGTATTGGATTTAAACAGTAGCCAGGCAGTAAATAATATGTCACATACAAGTTCAGCTCAAAAGAACCATTAATTTCTGTAACATTCTTTCCTGTTATGACACCTGAACCCTGGTAAATGCTGCTCTGGACAAAACTTCTGTTCCTCAGTGTCTAAAATTCCTTAAATGGGATTCAAATATGATCAGCTTTGTAAAGTTTTATAGGAAATAAGGCTCTTGAAGAATTTGCTATCATTTGCAATTTCACCAATATCTTTATAAAAAGACGTTGCCCCTGAGGGCCTGAGTATGGCAGAGCATCCATTAACCCTAGGACTGGGCAGGCAGAGACTGACGACTGAGTATGAGGCCATCACAGCCACACAGCAAATTCCAGAACAGCCAAGGCTACCAAATGTCTCAAAGAAAGAATGTAAGAAAAGAAAAAGGGTACCACTTTAAAGCTATTATTAAAGCACAATAATTAGAAAAATGAAGCAGAGCTTAACACTGCTGATGCTTTGTAAAAGGGCTGCTGCTCATGTGATGGCTATTCTTGGTGGTCAGCTTGACTATATATGGAATTAACTAAAATCCCGAGTCACTGGGCATCCATGTGAGGGACTTTTAGTTAATTGGATCATTAAAAGTGGGAAAACCCACAGTAAATCTGGAATAAGCCCACACATGGTGGCCTATAAAAAGGACAAGAAAGAAAAGCTTTGCTCTTGGCCTCTTTGACCTCCTCCTCGCTTTCCTGCATTATAGCATACTTCTTTGGAACTCCAACCTTAGATCAGCTAAGACAACTTAGCCTTGTGGAGAGAACAAACTACCAGGTTCTGTCTGTCTGTCTTTTTACTTCCCACTGAGAGACAACCATTGCTGGACTAGCTGAACTACAGCCTCTAAGCAGCTCTAATAAATCTCTCATATATATGAATAAATATACATACATATTCATTCATTCTATCAGTACTGTTCCTCTAGAGAATCCTCAGTAATACACGAATGTGAAGTTTCAAATAAGGTTGTATAAAAATCCATGTAACCAAACTATATTCTCTGAGGCCTAGTAGTGGTGGTGCAAGCCTTTACTCCCAGCACTCAGGAGGCAGAAACAGGTGAAGCTCTATGAGTCTGAAGCCAGCCTGGACTACAGAGCTACTTCTAGCACAGCCAAAGCCACACAAAGGAACCCTGTCTCAAAAACACAAAACCAACCAAACAAACTACTGTACAGCATTGACTGTCAATGTAAATTTCTGAGTATTAAACCCAGCAGCCATGACTCTTACCTGTTGCCATTTCTGACGGAGGTGTGTATCTTTGACTGAGTACAGGTACTTGTTCATTTGGTCAAGAACTCCCTGATAGTAGACCATTGCAGAGTCATAGTTTCCCAGCAGTGCATATTCACGAGCCAATTTTACATTCTCAACAATCATTTGAAGACTCATGGTCATATGTAAGCTAAGAAAGGAAGAGACAAGAAACATTTTGGTGTTATATATCTCTTAAACATAATTATAAAGCTTTTTTTTCGTATATATACTTTCCAGGGCTCCTTTACTAAGGAAGTTTACAATGGACCAGTGAGACCATTTAGTAGATGACCCAACTTTAATCCAGTGAAGCCAAGTAAAGGTTAACTAAACTCACAAAGTTGTCCTGACCTCTATGTAAACACGCCACAGTACACACCTGCCCCCAAACTGACAAAACTACAACAGTGTTAATCATTCATTTATTAAATAGTATTTAAATAACTCATTTATATGGATGAGTATTTTATCTTTATGTCTGTCTATATACCGTGTGCATGCAGTGTGTGCAGAGGCCAGAAGAAGGTGTTTGATCCTCTGAGACTGGAGTTAAAGATGGTTGAGAGGCACAATGTGTGTACTGAGTGTTGTTCCAGGCCCCCTGGAAACACTGCCAGAGCAATTAACCACTGAGCCATATCACCAGTCTCGACAAATAACTTTTACAAATTAGGTTTACAATACCACACCTAACACCATCTACACTCACTCCTACACTTTCCATCCTTAAAGAAACCGCGTGGGACTGGGAGATAAAGCTCAGGTCATTGCTAGCTAGCTTTCCTAGCATGCACCAAGGCCTTTGGTTCAATGCTCAGCTGCAAACAGACACATAACACATGACAAACAAAACAGCTTGAGCTGGAGATAGAGTTTAGACATAAAGCACACATAAGATAAAACCTTGGCTTCAAATTATAGTCCCATCAAAAATAACACCCATACAAATACACAAACATGCTTGGTTTTAGTTCCCACTTCAAGGCTAGCTTCTTAGTTCATTGTTCAGAACAAATGTTTGCCTAGGTAGGTCCTCTAGCATTTGACTGGAATTTTCATCAAGACATTTGTCTAAAGTTACTCTACATTTGTCTCTACTAGACTGAAGTTCTCTGAGCGTAGGATATACATGTAAAACCTGTAGAATTGTATCTCAGTGCAGGACACACATGTTTTGTAAACATCTGCAGAACTAATGCTCACTCCTGGGCATAGTTTTGAGAAGTACAAATTTGCAAATGAGTTCTGAAGTTAGAAAAACCTTGGTTACAATTCTAATTCTGCCGTCGTGGTTAAGTCCTTAATATTTCTTCCAAGTCTCAATTGTTAAATTGTCTGAGATAGTAACTATTTCCAAGGTTACACAACCAATAAAAAGTGACTAGGCAGATGCTGAGGTGAATGTCTGTTATCCTTGTTACTTGGAAACTGAAATGGTAGAATCACAAGTTTAAGGCCAGCCTGGGAAACACACCAATTTCAAAGTGAGCCTGAGCAGCTCAGCCAGACCATGTCCCTGAGCAAACATAAAAAGGAAGCTAGTGCCAGGGACAGAGCTCAATAGAGGAGCACTTGGCTAGCATGCATGAAGTCCTACACTCAATCCCTAGTACAAAGTAAATAAGTAAGTAAGTTGGTGCCAGGCATGAGAGCTCAGGCTTCTAAGTCCAGCATCTGGGGTACAAGGAAGGAGGACCCTGAGATGGAAGCCAGGTCATACTATTCCACAGAGAAGTACATCTTCAGTGAGTGTTTCTGCACATGAGAACTAAGGCATCTGCATTTACTAGGATATGGATATGCAGAGATGGACATAAGTAAAGCATTAAAAGTAGGCACTTGGTAAATGCCAGCTTTGCTCATGGGGACAATGAGTGCTATTCTGCTAAGTACAGCTAACAGCAGAAGTCAGTCAGGAGGATGTGCGTGTTCTGAGGAAATGATTGGGATGAGGACGGTGCTCTGAGACTAGAAAAGCAAGTCTACAACACTGGGGGCAAAGAACTGCAGGCTGCGTGGGCGCTCCCTGCGCTACAAGGACCAGTACTTTAAGCTTGGGAAGTACTAGGGTAACCAAGGTCACGGGAAAACTGAGAGGACAGAGAAGTAGGAGTGAAATGAAATGAGTTCTTACTCCTTTGTCTATCAGTAGAATATTGAAATGGGAGCTGCTGGGCAGTACTGGATCATCACAGGACTGGAACATGGCTTAGGGACTAGAGCACTTACTCAAGGACTCTTGCACACTCACAACTGTCTGTAACTACAGTGTCCAGAGATCCAAAACCCACTTCTGACCTCCAGTGTCAGTACGTGCACACACCCAGGCACACACATTCACATAAATATTTTCTTCTATGTAGGAACCCTATCCCAGCTTAATTTATCCACACTAACTGTGCTTCTTGCCCTGTCATGTCACCCATAGTCAAGAGCAAGTTAAATGATGATTTTTTTTTTCCCCAGCTTGTTTTTTTGAGACAGACTGGCTTCATACTTATTATGTAACCCAGGCTGGTCTCTAACTGGCAATCCTCCTGCCTCAGTCTCTCAAATGGTGGGAATGCTAGCATGAGCCACCATACTTCACTAGACAAGAAACGATCTTTCTTATTTTCTTTACTTTTTGGACAAGGACTTCTTTGAAAGAACATGTCAAATAAATGTCCTCCAACATAATTTTAAGTAGAATGCTTGCTCCGGTGGGCAGGGGCAAGGATGATGGTAGTAGGCAGGCATCTCAGGAATTAATGAGACTAGCTACTAGGATTTTCTGCCCAGTAGCCAAATTATAGGAAGCAATAGGAAATGTTAGCTGGGGGTGGGGGAAGAGCTAGGATGAACACTATTTACTAGTGCACATGGGGCTAGTACTGCATTCCGCAGAAGAAACCTTACTGAGAGATGGTGTTACAACCTCAGCTGAAAGAAAAGATATCAGGCTCACTCCAACTTCAGACTCACGTCCTGTGCGGTCCCTCAGAGTTCTCACCCTTTATTCAGCCAGTTATAGCTACTAATCCTTTTCTGAGCTAGGTTTGATTAAAACATGTCATGAGCTGGGTATTAGGTGCTGTACTGGCATCATCAAGCTCACAACATTTCATCTAATTATCAGACTCAATTTCTAAGCACAAGGAAAAGACAAGAAGCCCAAATAGATGCTAGTACCTTACTGAGCCAACCCTAAGGAGGCACAGGCATGTAAGAAAGACCCTAGCACCACAAAACATTCTGAAAACTAGGGAAATGACAGGGCTAGGTCCCAACGTAGGGGAGGAACAGTAGCCTCTATGGAAACAGACTAAGAGTTTTCTAATTTTCACTCTCCTGGCAAATTGTTTCCCCAGCCCTCTGCTCAACACAGGGCAGAAAAGCAGCAGTGCTGCTGGGGCCAGACACAGACAGCAGGAACTTCAGTGTGTAGAGCCAGCAAGAGCAGGGAGTGCAGCAACTCTGCAGGCACTCTCTGTCACCTTTTTCTTCATCTCAGACTAGAAGGATCATAACTAAGAAAACCTATTCTTAGAGAAGGGTGGCTCCTAGCCCAAGATGCTACCCACACTGGGGCAAGCACACAGTACCAAAGTGATGGGGTGGGATTACCACCCAGGGAAGAAATTCTCTCCATCCACTACTGTAATAGAAAAAATATGACTAGCAACTACCAACGCAGGAAACTGGAAATAGACACTAATGGCAGGCTAAAAATCACCGAGAATATAAAAATAAGAAAATCATCAAACTTAATAAAAACAAAAAAAGGAAAGTACCCCAAAACTGGAAAAGAATTCTAGAACTAAAACCTGAATCTTTGAAAAACTGAAAACAACTCTTTGCTAGGATTCTGATCATGAAAAAACAAAATGATGTGTACAGAAAAGAAATTAAGTACAAATGAAAATATAACACAATTTAAGACAAAACGAAGTAGAAATTTTCTTTCTTTCACTGTTTAAAAAATAAAATTTTAGCCAGGTCTGGCAGTGCAAATGCCGGCACTATGGCAACAGAGGCACTATGAAAACTGAGGCAGGTGGATCTTTGAGTCTATAGCTAGCCTAGTCTACATAGCCTGGTGCTACATAATATAATCCTGTCCAAAAAAGGGAAGAGACACTGTAATAACTGTAATAAAAAGTCCTTCGTCAGAAACTTTAGGATAAGGGCTAGAGAGATGGCTCAGCAGTTAAGAGCACTGGCTGCTCTTCCAGAGGTCCTGAGTTCAATTCCCAGCAACTATATGGTGGCTCACAACCATCTGTAACAGATCCAATGCCCTCTTCTGGTGTGTCTGAAGAAAGTGACATGCATTCATATACATAAAATAAATACATACATACATACATACATACATACATACATACATCTTTTAAAAAAAAAAAACAACTTTAGGATGAACTGGGCCTAGTAGCACAGCATGCTTTTAATCCTAGCACTCTGGAAGCAGAGACAGATGGATACCTGTGAGTTGAAGGCCAGCAAGGTTTGCAAAGCAATTTCTAGAATGGCTGAGTGCACAGAGAAACCCTGCCTTGAAATACACAAAACAAACATCAAAAATCAAAACGTTAGGAGTTTTTTACATGTGTGGGAAGGGGGAGTGGGGGTGGGAGGAGGATTGGGGTGTGTGGGGGAGGGGTCAGAGTAAGGGGGTGGGGATGGACACATAGACTAGTATCTTCCTAAGTGTTCTCCACCTTATTTTTTTGAGACAGGGTTTCTTACTGAACCTAGAGCTTACTGAATGGCTGGTTTGGCTGGCCTGCAGGCCTCAGGGATCCTGTCTGTCTCCCCAGCACTCGTACCCAGTGGCTTCTGAGATCCAACCCAGATTTCTATGCTTGCTGGCAAGCATTTAGCAACAGAGCCATCTCCTCAGCTTCTAAGGGTACATTTTTACCTACCTTCTAAACAGCAAGAATTCCAGTTACATCAAAGTTGATAGATAAAACAAGGGAAAACTGACCATTCTCCTCCTTTCTCTTTTGGCTGCTGCTGGTGGAACTTGCACATGCTCTACATTTCCTCTACTACTGAACTATACCCCGTCTTCCGGTCAGTTCCTCTACTACTGAACTATACCCCGTCTTCCGATCAGTTCCTCTACTACTGAACTATACCCCGTCTTCCGATCAGTTCCTCTACTACTGAACTATACCCCGTCTTCCGATCAGTTCCTCTACTACTGAACTGTACCTGGTCTTCCGATCAGTTCCTCTACTACTGAACTATACCCCGTCTTCCGATCAGTTCCTCTACTACTGAACTATACCCCGTCTTCCGATCAGTTCCTCTACTACTGAACTATACCTGGTCTTCCGGTCAGTTCCTCTACTACTGAACTATACCCCGTCTTCCGATCAGTTCCTCTACTACTGAACTATACCTGGTCTTCCGGTCAGTTCCTCTACTACTGAACTATACCCCGTCTTCCGATCAGTTCCTCTACTACTGAACTGTACCCCGTCTTCCGGTCAGTTCCTCTACTACTGAACTGTACCTGGTCTTCCGGTCAGTTCCTCTACTACTGAACTGTACCTGGTCTTCTGGTCAGTTCCTCTACTACTGAACTATACCCCGTCTTCCGGTCAGTTCCTCTACTACTGAACTATACCTGGTCTTCCGATCAGTTCCTCTACTACTGAACTATACCTGGTCTTCCGATCAGTTCCTCTACTACTGAACTGTACCTGGTCTTCCGGTCAGTTCCTCTACTACTGAACTGTACCTGGTCTTCCGATCAGTTCCTCTACTACTGAACTATACCTGGTCTTCCGATCAGTTCCTCTACTACTGAACTATACCCCGTCTTCCGATCAATTTTTCTCATGGTTCCAGTTCTGAATCTGAGTAACAACAATATCAATTCCTTCCAAATAGATATCTTAAACATTAGACAACCTACAATGCACCAACACACAGACACATACACCACACATAGACAGACAGACAGACAGACAGATACCCAGACACCAGGATCTAGAAGGGTTTATCCCAGGAATATAAGGATAACTAAAGATCAGAAAAATCTATCACTGCAACTCCTTACACTAAAGGACAAAGCACTTTACATAAAAGAGTGTAAAGAACATAAAAATCAAATCACAAAACGGAAAATTCAAATGTTTAACAAGTATGGACATTAGTAAGAGATTCTTTTACATTTATGAAACTTAAAAATATAGTAAATTTGAGGCTAGAGAGATGGCCCAGTGGTTAAGAGCACTTGCTGCTCTTGTAGAGGACCTGGGTTAGGACCTCACTTCCCATAGCAGACATCCCACAACTGCCTGTTACTCCAGCTCAGGGAGTCTACCAGCCTCTTGCCTCCATGGACACTTTGCCTGCAAGTGGTGTACATAAACTCATGCAGGTACACACCTATCACATAAAAAATAAAGCAATCTTTAAAAATATACCAAACTGATTTGGGGAGACACAAACCCTCACAATTTGTGGGAATAAAGAACAATCTGGCAATACTCAGGGATATCGTGTGTGTGTGTGTGTGTGTGTGTGTGTGTATCAATGGCCGAATGCAGAAATGTTATAGCCAGTTATCTCACTCCTTTGTAAAGACTCCAGAGGAAGCCCCCCAATGACTCATAAAGGGACTTGATTCTAGATGTTAATGATAGAATTATGTGAAGAATCAAGCAGTTGAAAGCAGGGGGAATAAAATCAGAGTGTATTATGTTTATGTATAATGATATGTATGTGTAAATGATAACCTGTATTATGTACAATTCATATACTTGATTATAAAACACCACAAAAAAGTTGGAGAAAATCTGTTAAGAAAATGTAGTAAAGAACATAGCTAAATATATAGCACATTGTTGGGGATGGTTTTTTGCACTGTGTATTCAGATGTTGACTTCTGTGCCCAGAGATCTGGTTGCAGGCCACTGTTGTGATTACTGAAGCATTTGTCTCATTGATGTGTAGAAACTGTTTTCCATCACCTCTAACTGGTTAATAAAGTGCTGTTCAGCTAACAGCTGCCAGGAGGAGAGGGGAGGCAGGACTTCTGATCCTAGTCAGGGGGTCCCATGAGAGGGAGGCAGAGGCAGAGGAGAGAGAAGGATTCCCCATGAGCAGATTGCCAGGGGAGTTGCCATGAGGACTCATACAGAGCACAGTGAGCCAGGGCAAGACTCAGATGGGGCCATGTGGCTTGAAGCCTTTTAATAAATTTAAGGACAGTGTCTTTATTTGGCAACTAAACAGGATAATAGGCACAGAAAAGCCCCCAGAAGTACATCTATAGTACACAGAAACAATGAACACTTTATAAACAGCAACATGAATTAAATCATCAAAAATAAAGGGTTGGGTAACAAAAATCTTAGACATAGAACAATGTCTAATTTGGATACCATTTTATTAAAGTAAAAATTACTTATGCTACATAAACACTCACTTTAAAATATATACATGCATATCTAAGTATATCGAATGTGCCAGTCAAAAGAGGGTGAGGAGGAAAAACTGAATCAAAGAATCAGGTGCAAGGATACACACCTGTAATCCTAGCACTTAAGCATTCAAAGCCATCCTCAGCTGTGTATTGAGCTTTAAGGCCAACCTGGGCTATGAGACCTGAATCTGTGCTTGTAGGCAGGCAAAAAGGTTGGGGGAGGGGAAGAGGCTTTCCTCTTGGGATTAAACTATGACTTCTATCCTACTCACTGTCGCTTTTGTATCTGCTCAAAGGAAAACCAGCTATTATGTGGCAAGTTCCTCTGTGAAGTGGCTCACATCACAAAGAAATGAAGGCAGTCCCAGGCCATCAATTAGTGATGAACTAAGTTTCTTACACCAAATGGGCATGAGGGGCTAAGTCCTGTTAACAGTATGCATGAGCTTGGATCCTTCTTTGGTTATGTCTGGAGATGACTGAAGCCTTGGATAACGCCACTACAGCTTTGTGGAAAACAATCAGAGGCAGCCACCAAGCCACACACTCCCGTATTTTAACAATAGGCTATGCAATAACTGCTGCATACAATACAGGTTAGGTTTAAGCAAATGTCACCTCATCAGCATCTGAAGTCCAAAAGGAAAAGGAAAAAGAAGAATCCCAGGAGAAATGAGTGCCAGAAGTTGTGACCACTCATGTTGTACCTCAATAAAAGCTCCAGAAGAGCTTTTATTTGTTGATCACTGTATCCTTAGCACCCAGGACCCTGGTTGGCACACAGATCTCAAAATACCCTCGAGGGCTGCCTTAACTACAAACCCTCTTCCTGGGTCTAGCTTCTGATCCCCAAAACTCTCACATCCCACCAAGCTGGGACTACCAAGTTTTATTCTTTTGTTGAGATTTTATTTTATGTACTAGGGTGTTCTGCCTGAATATCTGAACACCTAGTGCATGCCGTGCCCACAGAGGTCAGCGAGTGGCATCACATTCCAACACTGAAATCGCAGATGCTTGTAGCAGCTACATGGGAGCTGGAAACCAAACCTGGGTCCTCTGGAAGACTGAGGCATCTCTCCAGACCCATTTGATTATTGTGTGATTACTTCTGCCTTGAAACTCTCTTTGCCCTATAGCAATGCCTAGTCTGGGCAGCAGCACTGAAAGAGAGGAACCTGCCCAGGTCTGGTCAGCTCTGAAAGTGTACAGTAGATCTGTATGGCCCAGGCAGCAGGTCTCTCTGACTTTTTTTTTGATGGTCATGGTCAGGGCTCAAAGCCCAAAGAAGTTATTCCTAGCCTTCTTCAATGGTATACTGTTTTGAATTTCTCTTTCTAGTCAGATAAAATTCCTTTCGAGCCAAATCTGTTTCATTTCTTCAGCGAGGGAAGTGGAAGGACTTCATTAGCTCTGGTTGGCCTAGAACCACAGTGGCTCTCTTGCTTAGCCTCCCAGATGGCAGGATTACAGATGTGAGCTTTCATGCCTAGCTTGATATTTTCCTAACGAACAAATAATGCAACATCAGTCCAAGGCTACATTAACAGATGGCATGCACAGTCCTTGGCTATCAAAAAAACAAATCAAGCCGGGTGTGGTGGCGCATGTCTTTAGTCCCAGCACTAGGGAGGCAGAGGCAGGCAGATTTCTGAGTTCAAGGCCAGCCTGGTCTACAGAGTGAGTTCCAGGACAGCCAGGGCTACACAGAGAAACCCTGTCTCAAAAAACAAAAACAAAACAAAAACAAAAAAACCAAATCAGAACAAAACGAAACCCAAAGTGTTTATGGATATACTGACAAAGCACTCTTATTTCACTAAAAGTTAGATTAAAAATCATCATTTTTCTATTACTCCAACATTATCTAAGCCAGAATATTAACATCTGTATTTTTGACATTCTTCAGTTTCCATTATCATTGCTCAAATTCCACTGCAGAAGAACAGAAACTGGGTTTACCTAGCATAGTACCTGGCAGAATTTGAGGAAGGGTCTATAAAGGGGGAAAAGCTAATAGACAAGATTTTAACTACTATTAGTTATAAACGGTACCCACTGGCTCAAGGTTAATGTAAACACCCCCCCCAAAAAACCCAGTTGCCTCAAGATTGAGAATCTTAGCTCTTAGAAAGACAATCTGCTGCTTCATCTTACTCAAGCCTTCCTTTACACTACCCAACACTCTGTTTACAAGACAAGTATAATTGTGGCCAACAAGCCACAGCAGGAAATTTTTTAATTTAAGCAGAAATTTAATTACATGCAAAAAAGTCACAGCTGTATCAAGCAATCTTAATATCTGCACAAGTTCCTCTACAAAGAGATGAAATACCCCCACCCACACACCCACACACCCACACCCACACGCCCATGTACAACTGGAAAAACCAGTAACTAAAGAGCTCCAGAAGAGGCAGCAAATCCAAGTACTGAGCACTAAGATCTAACCACCAGCCTCACATGAGGCCCTCCCTGGTCCTGGTCCACATATACATAGGTCGACATAGCCTGTCCACATCTGAACAGGACATCATAGCTGTCTAATTTCTAAAGGTATGTAAGGCTGGACTCCACTGAGAACTGCTATTTTTACTCTAACCATGCACAGGTTAATCATTCAAGAACCATTTACAGAGCACCATGGTTTTGTTTGTTTTTCTTTTTGTTTTGTTTTTGTTTTTTGAGACAGGGTTTCTCTGTATAGCTCTGGCTGTCCTGGAACTCAACTTTGTAGTCCAGGCTTGCCTCGGACTCCGAAATCCGCCTACCTCTGCCTCCCAAGTGCTGGGATTAAAGGCTCGCACCACTACGCCCGGTTGAGCACCACATTTTAAAAGAATTGCTTTGAAGATAAAAAGACAAAAGGAGATGAGCAGCTGAGGTAGTGAAGGCAGAGGTCATCACCGGCTGCAGAGCCAGCCTGGACTATATGACAGTCTGTTTCAAATATATACACAAGGAGGAAATACTAGCAATAGACTTTCTTTCTAAGAAAAAACAAAAAGTGTGTGGCAAACCAGGCATGATGGCGCACTCCTTTAATCCCAGCACTTGGGAGGCAGAGGCAGGCGGATTTCTGAGTTCGAGGCCAGCCTGGTCTACAAAGTGAGTTCCAGGACAGCCAGGGCTATAAAGAGAAACCCTGTCTTGAAAAAAAAAAAAAAAAAAGTGTGTGGCACAGTGCATGTGCAGGTCAGAGGACAAGTAACCGTGTGGAGTAGACCCTCCTGGTTTCAGGAGTTGAACGCAGGCTGGCAAAGCACCCTCAAATGTACTAGAGACACACAAGTAATTTCAGGAAATTTACCTCTAGAATATGAGGAATTAGTTATTGGCAGTCAATGGCTGACAAGAACAGTCACAGTCCTATGAGCCACAGACGCTGGCCGGCTGGCCACCCATGTACACACAGACAACACTAACTGGTCTCAAAGGCTTATTAATAACAATGGGAATTTATTAATAAAACAACATAGGATCTGAAGTTGGGGAGATGGAAACACTTGGGGTGGTGTTGGAGGTAGTGTTGAAGGGATACAATCAACATACATGGTGTAAATACATGAAATTTTCAAAGAGTAAAAAAATATTTAAAAGAAAATAGTAGTGACTGTGTAGCAATTATGGAATTATGATAAAGACAAAAAGAAATTAGACTTTGAAATTCCTTTTTAGGTTTTGTGGAAAGAATATGGTAGGGTTATTTTTGTTTTACTTCCCAGTCACTCCAGCATCGGATCCTCTTGCCTCTGCTCTATACTGCCTTGTACACTTGTACCGTCAAGGAAAACGAGCATCAGCCGGGCAGTGGTGGCACATGCCTGTAATCCCAGCATTTGGGAGTCAGAGGCAGGCAGATTTCTGAGTTCGAGGCCAGTCCTGGTCTCCAGGACAGCCAGGGCTACACAGAGAAACCCTGTCTCGAAAAACAAAAAAACAAACCAACAAACAAAAAAAGAAAGAAAGAAAGAAAGAAAAGAAAAGAAAAGAAAAGAAAAGAAAAGAAAAGAAAAGAAAAGAGAAAAGAAAGGCAGGCAGGCATCACTGTTCTCTTGGGAGCTAATTACATAAAAAGTACTAATGATTACTAAATAAAAGCTTGAACTGGGGGAAGTGTAGCCGCCTGTAATCCCAGTACCAGGCAGAAGCAAGAGTTTCAGAAGTTCAGGCCAGTTTAGGCTACAAAGGACACTGTCTATAAATAAATAAACAAATAAGGGCTGGCAACAGTTACAAGCCTAGCCTACACGCAGTACAAGGCAGAGGCAAAAGGATCCGGAGTTAAGGACCAGCTCTGGCTACAAGAGACACTGAAGAAAGAGGAGAGGGAGAGGAGAGAGAAGAAGAGAAAGAGAAAGAGAAAGAGAAAGAGAAAGAGAAAGAGAAAGAGAGAGAGAGAGAGAGAGAGAGAGAGAGAGAGAGAGAGAGAGAGAGAAAGAGAAAGAGAAGAAAGAGAAAGAGAAAGAGAGGAAAGGAAAGAAAAGAAAGAGGAGAGGAGGGGGAGGGGAGGGGGAGGGAGAGAGGAGAGGGAGAGGAGAGGGAGAAGAGAGGGAGAAGAGAGGGAGAAGAAAAGAGAAGAGAAAAAAGAGAAAGAAGAAAGGAAAGGAAAGAAAGAAAGACAAGTTTTCGTTTGTATGCCACTGAACCCACATACTGAATGAAACAAATGCTTCCTGGGATAAATTTTCTCCACAGCGCCAAATCAAAAAAGCCAAAAGCTTTCATGAGAACACTAGGCTCTCAGATTAAGAAACTAACCCCAAGAGTGGCGTGGTTGCACACACCTTTAATCCCAGCGCCAGGAGGTAAAGGAAGGCTAGTCGGGTCTACAGAGCGAGATCCAGAACAGCCAGGGAGAGAGAGAAAGAACGTCAATATTATCACCTTTAAAAGCAACAAAAACAAAACAACAAACGCCGGTGAGGGGGCTCAGCAGGTAGAGGCATTTGCCCAGCATGCCGGGCTACCCGAGTTCAACTCTGGGACCCTCGTAAAGGCGGATGGAGGGAAGCGACCCCAGAGAGTTGTCCTCTGACCTCCACTCACGCGCCCACATCTACACCATACTCAACAATAGCAATAAATCTAAAACTAAAAACAAAGGCCAACACAAAGGAGAAACAACAGAAAGAAGTAAGCCACCAGAAAGCAGTACAACTCCAACCTAACAAACTGTACGAAAAGAAGCTGAACCCCAACCTCCAGGCTCTGGGGATTTTACAAGGCGGAAGTTTCGGGATGGGGGCGTGAAAGCTTCGAACGCGTTCCCTGGTCGGGTGTCGCGGGGGCGGAACAGGGAGCCTGGAGGCCCGAGCACTCACCTAGCGCAGCCCAGGCTACCCGCCGCAGCTCCGGGTCGGGACCAAGTTGAAATGAAACCGGGAAAGCCCCTCTTAAAAGGATAGTTCCCGCACCGGCGGGGACACGCCCCGGAAGTGCGTGCTCTACGGGCGTGCGCGCGCAGGCGGAACCTGCGGAGGGGCGTGGCCGAGCTCGGGGTGCTTCTGCGCACTGTGCGCCGCGGCTAGGAAATGGGAGTAGGCGTGGGGAAGGAAAGTAGGCGGGGCGAAGGACTTGGCAATACCCCGCCTACTTCAGTACTTACTCTGTGGACCATTATCTCTTCCCAGGGCTTCTTCACTCTGCCTTAGCAGGAGATTTACACTAAGCTGCTCTGAGGTTAGGAGGTCAGGGGCTCTCTTACAGGTGAGTGTCAGTGCTCAAGCAATTCGTTTATGACAAATCTTGCTTTAGAGCCCGGTACTTAGGATTATGAAGCCTGGGACCCATGTGTCAGGGTAACGCGAATACTCTCAAGACATGCTAAGGGGTGAGATTTTATTTCCAATTCCAGGTGATCCATCACCCTCTTCCTATATCACAAAACACAGGGCACAAACTGGTACACATACATGCATGCAGGCAAGCCACTGCATATATGAAATAATGTTTTACAGGGTTTAAAGTCTTCTAAATTTTTCACCAAAAATAGAAAATATATTTTCTGCTCTAGTAGATGTGAACGTTAGTGTCACAGAGCACAGAAAACTATAATCAGCACATCAGCAAGAATAAAAAAGACCACTTAGAGAGATATAGATCAATTACTCCAAGAGATGGATTTATAATCTATACAAATGCAAAGGCCTGTTAATTTATAAAACCGGATTATAATTTAAAAGCTTCTCAAAGGTGCAAAATGAATGTATATGGTATACTTAAATATATAGGAAATCCTAGAACCTACAGGATGAATCTGTAGTAACTAATCAGAAGTATCCGGGTGGGAGTTAGTTAGGAGTTGGGAATGATGTTCTGTAGTGGAGATGTCTTCCCAGGTGTACAGTTTTACACATGAAATGAAAGTTGTAATTTGAGTTTATGTAAATTATACCTCAGTGATGTTTTGTTGTTGTTTTTTCCTTGGATATTTTCTTTTCTTTTAAGAATTATTTATTATATGTATATGAGTACACTGTAACTGTCTTCTGACACACCAGAAGAGAGCATCAGATCCCATTACAGGTGGTTGTGAGCCACCATGTGGTTGCTGGGAATTGAACTCAAGGTCTCTGGAAGAGCAGTCGGTGCTCTTAACCGCTGAGCCATCCAGATATTTTCTTTACTTACAATTCAAATGTTATCCCCTTTCCCACCCTGGCCCCCAGGAAACCCCCTATCCCATCCTCCCTCCCCCTGCTTCTATGAGGATGTTCCTCCACCCATCCACCTACTCCCACATACCTGTTTGTTGCTGTTTCAAGACAAAGTCTCACTCTATAACCTCTCCTAGCCTGGAACTTATCACATACCCCAGGTTGACCTCAGACTCATAGTTTCTCTGCTCTTAAGAGTCCCCATTACAGCCATGGGCTTCTGTGCCTGGCGTCAGTGAAAATGTTTGAAATAGAAAGACAAACCCCCAAAAGGTGACTTACAGTGTGTGGTGGTTTGAATATGTTTGGCCCAGGAAAGTGGTACTGTTAGGAGACATAGCCTTATTGGAGTAGGTGTGGCCTTGTTGGAGGAAATGTGCCACTGTGGGGATGGGCTTTGAGACACTCCTCCTAGCTACCTGGAAGACAGTAGTCTTCTCCTGTTTGCCTTTGAAACAAGGTTTACAACTCTCAGATCCTCCAGCCATGCCTGCCTGGAAACTTCCATGATGAGAATGGACTGAACCCGTGAACCTGTAAGCATGCTCCAATTAAATGTTCACCTTTATAAGAGCTGCCGTGGTCATGGTGTCTCTTCACAGCAATGAAACCCTAAGACACAGTGACTACTTCTATTTACTTACTTGTACAATTAAACAACAAACAGTTATAGTTACCCTTAAACCACAGAGATTTCAAACTTCTCTTTTTTTAGAAGATAGAATCACAATAAATAACCCATGGTCACCTCAAACTCAAGGGGGAATCCTCCTGCCTCCGTTTCCTAAGTGCGGTCACACAATTTTCTGCTGACCTACTTTGCCTTTTTACTTTTGCAGTGCTGAGTCCAGTTCTATATAGAGCTGCATCCCAGCTCTTCCTAGCTCCATCCAGCTCACCAGCTCACAGCTGGATGCATGCAATCACTAGAACCCATAAAAGTAAAAATAAAGGGTCCTGTATAGTTTTTTGTCAACTTGACACAAGCTAGAGTCATCTGAAAGGAGGGAGCCTCAGTTGAGAAAGATCATAAGATCCAACTGTAGGAGATTTTCTTAATTAGTAATTAATATGGGAAGACTCAGGCCATTGTTGGTAGGGCCATCCCTGGGCTTGCGGTCCTAGGTTCTATGAAAAAGCAGACTGAGCAAGCCATGAGGAGCAAGCCAGTAAGCATCAGCTTACTCCATGGCCTCTGCATCAGCTCCTGCCTCCAGGTTCCTGCCCTGTTTGAGTTCCTGTCCTGGCTTCCTCCAGTGATAGACTATAAAGTGGAAGTATAAGCCCAACCCTTTCCTCCCCAACTTGCTTTTGGTTGTGGTGTTTTATCACAGTAACAGTAGCCCAGACTAGGACTGGGGCTAGGGATATGGTGATACACACCTTTGATCCCAGCACTCTCAGGAGGCAGAGACAGGAGGATCCCTATGAGTTTGAGCCATCCTGGTCTATATAACAAGATCTAGGACAGCCAAAGTTACATAGAGATACCCCGTCTCAAAGGAGGAGAAAGAGAAGGGAAAGGAATAAGGAAGAAGAGGAGAAGAGGAGGAGAAGGAAGGAAGGAAGGAAGGGAGGAAGGGAGGGAGGGAGGGAGGGAGGGAGGGAGGGAGGGAGGGAGGGAGGGAGGGAGGGAGGGAGGACTGGAAGGAAGGAAGGAAGGAAGGAAAGAAAGGAAGGAAAGAAAGGAAGGATTGCATAGCTTCCGTCTGGATAGAATACATGTCAGTTGCCCTCACATTTCATTACCCTAGAAAATCATGTGGTCAGTCTAACTTCAAAGGAACAGACATGTGCGACTCTGCAGTGTCCTCTGGAGAGAGTGCATAGGAGCCATTACTGCTTCACTAGCTATTGCTCAAACAAGTGGATCTCAAGTGGGGCTTAGGAAATGAGACTGTATTTTTTTTTTCTGGTGAACAGCCAGACTAATGTGAACTGAGAAGCTACAGGGAAAGAGGTAGAAAGGTGGGTGCTAGCCAAAGAGTTACACTTTATTAACTAAGCAAAGGAAAAGTGGAAAGTGTTCAAGTGAAGGTATAGATTATGTAGCAAAAGGAGGATACATTTGCAGCTAAAAGAAGAAGTAACTTGGAGGAAAGGGAAAACAGGGTGGCTTCTCAGAGAGGTGTGACCTCTGGAATTGCACAGGAGGGGAATGGCCATAAAGGGTAAACTCCTGACAATGTTTGCTTACTGTCTCTTGCTCCAGGAGGCAAAATTACGTTGGATATCATGCCTAACATATTGAAGGCACCAATTGGAAAGTTGTAGAATAAATAAAATCAGTATATACTTGGGGATGCCATAATGTTTTTAAAATTTTTTATTTTTCTATGTATGAATGTTTTGCTTGCATGTGTATATGTGCATTAAATGCATGCCTGGCGTCTGTAGAGACCAGAAAACGGTCCCTAACCTCTCAAAACTGGAACTATAGATGGTCAAGAGACCCTATGTGGGTGCTGGAAACTGAACCTGTGTTCTCTGTAGAAGCAGCAAGTGCTCTAACCACTCTCATCCCCCAAACAAATCATTGTTAAAAATTAGAGATGCATCTCCTAGTTCATGAGAAGCTAAAAGGGGCTCAGCTACAGGTACAGCTCATTAATTTGATCAGCTATCAATTTTATATTTTTTTAAAAAAATTGAGCCATCTCTTAGAACACACAGTAGCCTGGTTTTTATTACAATTCTTCCATTTATTTGTTGTGTGTTGTGGGGAAGGGACTTGCATGTGCCACACTCAGTGGCTTGCATGTGAATTTCAGAGGCTAACCTTCATCATGGGGTGTTCTGGTGTTCTGTTCAGCTTAGCAGCAAGTGCCTTTACCGTCTGAGCCACGTACTGCCCAAAGTTGTTAGCGCTAGTGAACATATCTAAGACACGAATTTCACTGACTCTTAGATTATACCACACAGAATCATTCCACTGTCTTCTGGCTTTGATGTGTAGATTTTTATAAGCCAGTGGACACTCACTATGTAATATAATGTATTGTTTTCCTTTGTCTGTTTAGCGTTTTTCTCCTGGAAGACCTGACAGGTTTATTTCTAGGGTTGCCAGACCTTTCTAGATATAGTCAACTTCTTTTTCACCCTCTTGTTTTCCAAGTTGTTTAAATATTGCCTATCCACCCATCTGTCTATCTGTCTGTCTATCCCTATCTCCTTCATCCATCCATCCATCCATCCATCCATCCATCCATCCATCTATCTATCTATCTATCTATCTATCTATTATCTATCTATTATCTATCTATCTACCTACCTACCTACCCAACCCTATCTCCTTCCACGCAATCCTCTTGTATCAGCCTCTGAGTTGTAATTACAGGTCTGGAGACAGGGTGTCTCTGTGTAGCCCTGGCTGTCCTTGGAACTCTATTTGTAGACCAGGCTGGCCTCGAACTCACAGAGATCCTCCTGCCTCTGCTTCCTCCGTGCTGGGATTAAAGGTGCACACCACCATTTTCTGGCATCTTCTTTTGTTCTTGAACAGGATATCTCCCTGCACATGTGCTTCATGATTTGGCCAGAAGTCAGGTGTGATGGTGCGTGCCTGAATTCCTAGAACTTACACAGTGGAGGCAGGAGAGTTGAGTTTAGGCCAGCAAAGGCCAAATAGAATGAGTGTCTCAAAACAAACAAACACACTTTTACAGGTTGTCAACTTCCAAGGACCTGTATAGATAGATCTTTTCTGCTATACCTGGGAGGTACAGTGTAATGCTGTAGACAGCCTTACTCCAGTTTCAGTGGACTTGTATATACGAGTGTAACAAAGAAAGCAATGATCTAAGGAAGGTTGTTTGAGTTCAGGAAAACATGATCAGGAAAACATGTAAATAAGTGTCAGTAAGCACGTACTAAATGTTAACAGAGCAGCCCTTTCCAATTTCTGAGGAAACGATGTAAACACAACTGCCTGGCATGTACTATAGATTGTATCTGGGAAAGAATTGGGCTCTATAGCTATGATCTGACATCCAACTATAAACACGTCTGAATGTAAACGTTTGTCACAGGAGGCACAAAATGACCATATCCACAAGACATTGTTCACCATATGACATCCTTTTGACAGCACTCTGACAACAGGTCGAGGTGTCATCTGGATGGACACTCATCATGTGCCATTCATTTCTCCTTCTAAGTGGCCCCTAGACTCAAGAATCTGCTGGGCTTGGTTCTTCCCAGTATCTTCAAGGAGGTTTTTCCCCATGGAGTTTGTAACTATCATATCTAATGGCACATATCCACTAGGAGCTGATGTGGTGACAGCCGAGGCAAGATCTGCAGTAATCTCTTACATAGGTCACGTGGGTGATGGATCAGGTAATAAACTGGAAGGGCTGGAGTGAAATCCGAGTCCCTTGAGGCAGTGCTCACTGACTGAAGAGCTGGCTGTGAGGTGGTGGTGTGTGCTTAACCTCAGAGCTCACTGCTGACACAGCAGTATCACAAGTTTGCAACCAGCCTGGGACAAACCGTTGAGTCGCTCTTTCAAAAAGTAACAAGAAGGGCCGGAGAGATGGCTCAGCGGTTAAGAGCACCTTCTGCTCTTCCTTAGGTCCCAAGCTCAAATCCCAGCAACCACATGGTGGTTCACAACCATGTGTGATGAGATCTGATGACCTCTTCTGGGATGTCTGAAGACAGCTACAGTGTACTTACATATAATAAATAAATAAATTTTAAAAAAAAGTAACAACAAGCTGATATGGGCTCTGATGGTCTGAATGAGAATGGTCCCCACAGGCTCATATATTTGAATGTTTGGTTCCCAGTTGGTGGACTGTTTGGGAAGGATTAGGTGTAGCCTTGTTGGAGGAGGTGGAGGTCATTGGAGGTGAACTTTGAGGTTCCAAAAGCCCATGCCAGGCTAAGTATCTCCCTCTGCCCCGTCTGTGGATCAAGGTGTAAGCTCCTAACTACTAATCCAGCAGCACTGCCTACTTGCCTGCCGCCATGCTTCCTTCCATGATAGGCATGGACTAACCCTCTGGAACTGTAAACGAGCCCCAGTTAAACGTTATTTTCTATAAGTTGTCTTGGACATGGTCCTTTATAGCAACAGTTAAAACAAGGGTCTCAGCCAACTTAGCAACAGTGAGAATGAAGATAGGAATTAGAGGGAATTATAAAAGATAAGAATAGCCAGACAGTGGTGACACACACCTTTAATCCCAGCACTTGGGAGGCAGAGCCAGGCAGATTTCTGAGTTTGAGGTCAGCCTGGTGTACAGAGTGAGTTCCAGGACAGCCAGGGCTACACAGAGAAACCTTGTCTCAAAAAACAAAACAAAACAAAACACAAAACAAAAAAAAAAAAGATACAAATAATTTATGAAGAAATCTAGAGTACAAAAATGACCTTAAATAGTTCTGCAAACTAGACTATACATATTATGGGCTTTTTAAGCTATGGTGTGGATTCGGTGGCTGGAATGGAATTTGCATTTTTGTCTCTCATATTGTAGTTGATCATCTCCTAGTAGATAACACTATTGTATACCATTTTTGGGCTTCTGTTCATTTTGTTCTAGTCCTTTGTGATTTCCTAGTTTTTATGGTCAATATGCCCATGCCCCATGCCTCTCTATGCCCATGCCCCATCCTGTGGGAAGAAGGCAACAGAAAATAGAGAGCAAAGAATTTCAAACTTACTGTGTAAAAATCTCCTCTTGTCCTAGTGATAGTGATTGCTACATGTCACAAATATGTAAAAACAGAGCCTTTTATAAAGTGAGACAGCAGAGGCTGTCTGTGAGGAATGCAGCATAGATGTTGGTAACAAGAAGAGCCTCTGTTGTTATTCAGCCTAAGGTTGAGTTATTCATTTGAGTTAAGCATGCAGTATTAGAAGCCAGCTCAGGGCTCCCCTCAGGGAAACTGGCAGGCACCCTGCTAGGTCACTATCAGTAAACCCAGAGCTAGCAGATTTGCTATTGGAATCTACATCAAAAGCCAGTTATATCCAGTCCTAGCAGCCTCTTCCCCGACTCCTTCCTGAGATCCAGATCCTGGCTTCCAGCTCTCGCTAGGATCTTCTCAACCCTCAACATGTCTAAGAGGAGGCTCCATTCTCTTCAGAGACTAAATTGTGCTATCTGTGCTGTGGTACTGGGGTCTAACCTTTCCTGGGACTCCTGTGCTATGCTTTTCCCATCTGTCTGTCCATGTCATAACTCCAATAAACTCCTTAATCCCTAGTAATCTGTCTGTGTTCTCTGGAACTACTTACTAGCTCCATTCACAATTTAGTTCTGAGGGCCCATTTCCACTTGTGCTGAGCAAACTGAACCCCTCCCCAGTAGAAACAACCCAGATTGTGCATCCAGGAAGATGTGTCAGGTATCTGGGTGAATGATGAAACACTGGCTACAGGGGGTAGTAGCCATCTATGCCTCAAACATATCTGGCAACTTCTCTCACCTTTTCAGATAGAAGCAGATAGGGGCAAGGGGAGACTGACACCATAGGAAAGCATTTTAACAATGACAAACATGGGCCCTCATAGAGAAACAAATCAAGATTATTGCATTTGGGCCAATCAGATTAATCTGGCCTCATGGAGGTCAAACTCGAATTATGAAGGGGTAAAAACTAGGGGAAAAAAAGAAACAACTGTAATGGCAACACTTGAAATATCTCTGTTCAACTGATTTGAGAACACCTCTAAGAATCTGATTAGCATTTCCTGTGATAAAGGATTGCATGCAAAGAGAAACATTACTTTCACATTTAAAAATTATATTCAGGGCCAGCCTGTTCTACAGAGTGAGTTCCAGAACAGCCAGGCAGGGCCACACGCACACACGCGCAAGCACACACAAACACACACACTGTAAAAATGTTTTTAGATGATATTAAATGCAGAGAGATTAATTAGGAAAATGTTTTAGGAGCTAGATGAGATGGCAAACACCGCTAATCTAGCACTCAGTAGTTACAACCAAGAGGAGCGGAAGTTCAAGGCCAGTCTCAGCTCTGCAAGCTCTAACTAGCCTGAGTTCCATGCAAGCTTGTCTCCAAAACCAAAACGAGAGAAAGAGGTTTGTTCTGTTTCCGAGACAGGGTTTCTCTGTGTAGCCCTGGCTGTCCTGGAACTCACTTTGTAGACCAGGCTGGCCTCGAACTCAGAAACCCGCTTGCCACTGCCTCCCAAGTGCTGGGATTAAAGGCGTGCGCCACCACTGCCCAGCAAGAAGAGTTTAAAAATGGAATTACAAAGCTGGAAACTGAGTCAGAGGTTAAAAGCACTTGCTGCTCTTTGAGAGGATTGGAGTTCTCAGAACCCACAGCAAGCACCTCAAAAACCACTTATAATTGCAGCTCCAGGGGACCCCACACCCTTTCCTGGCCCCTCAGGGCCCTGAACATGCACATACATACATTCTTAAATATATAAAATGAAATGTAAGTATAAAAGGAACCCTTTCATTTTCAATACTGATTTTACCTCTGCTAGAGAAAATAAAAATGTCCAGTACATTCTGGTATAATCAAATTTGTCTTAATTACATAACTGTAGTATTATCAGTTATACACTTCAAGTACAAAGCATCAAAGTTTTATTCATAAATTTTCTAAGATTAAAAAAAAAGAAAGAAACTTAGGCAGGTCCAAGGATGACAGCAGAGGACATGCTAACAAAGGCCCAGACCTAGACAGAGAGCTCTAGGCAACTCAGCAATGTTGCAAGGGGGTGGGGGGGGTGGGGGGGGAGTCTTCCCCTGGGAAAGTTCATCAAATGGTTGGTTATCCAAAATACGGTCAGTCCTGAAACCATATCCATGTAACTAACATCATATGGACTGAGTAGGTTGTGTTTATGTATTTAGGAATAAACACAAACACATACAGAAAGAGGCTGTTAATTTGAGGAAGTGCAAAGGGAGGGGGGACAGTGGAGAGAGGGAGGAAGGGGAGAGAGAAATGGTATCATTCTATTTTGATTTTAAAAATTAAGAAATTATATAAAAGTGAAAAAGATTTCAAAAATGTATTATAAACTGGGATGATAAAATGGCTCAGCAGGTGAAGGCACATGTGTGTGTGTGTGTGTATATATATATATGGAGAGAGAGAGAGAGAGGGAGAGGGAGAGGGGCGGGTGGGGGGAGACTGGCTGTTAAGATTGCTTAGATGGCTCAGTGGGTAAAAGCTCTTGCCCCCAAACTTGAAGATATAAATTTGATCCCAGCACCGCAGGGTCAAAGGAGAGAAATGACCCCTGAAACTTGTCCTCTGTCCTTCACGTGTGCATGCCTGCCTCCCAATAAAACATAATAAAAATAACATAATTCAGCTTTCCAGTCATAATTGAAAAAATTTGAAGTTTGCCTTTTTTATTATCCCAGCAAATATTACACTAGAGGGAATGATTGGGAAAATACAAATAGATTCATTAAAAACAGACTGATTATTTGTTCTAGTACATTCAGAAATATCCAAAAACAGTTGTTATATTGCAAAGCTGTAATTTTTCCTAGCAAAGCACTGTTTTATAAAATGGTAGTGTTGCCATTGATTCCATTGTAATATAAAACCCTTATATACATAAGACAATATAAAAGTAAACTGGGTAGTGCCCTCCACAAAGGAATATACTAAGGCACTTTACAAATAGACCAATATGTTGACCCAAATTACAGTTTTAGATTCAAAAACAGACTGTTTTACTTTAAATATCAAAGGAATTTTTTTATTAAAGGAAAATTTCTAAAGTACCTTGGGTAACAGCAGCAGCATATCTAAAAACTCCTCCCACTGGGTTTCTAATTTCTAACATATTATTAAATCAGAATAAAACATTTCCACTCACAGTTTTGCACTTCTCAACAGCAGAAGGTAAATAACTTTTTATAAAAGTCAATCTCAAAGTGACTTCTTAGTCATACATTCTATAGTTTCTATTACAAATAGGAAGGTAGGACAGATACAGCAACAGGGCCTGCCTCAGGACATCACTGCACAACATATACCAGTATGTACAAGCACATAATTATAGAGCACATTTTATAAATACCACTGATACACACTGAAGGGGCACGCACAGGAGACGGCGGGTTCTAGGGGAGAGCTGGAGAGCAGCGTCTTTGCCGTTTTAATTAAGTGTCTATGTTTTCTATGCTGTGCTCATTGTTTGCTCAGAAAGCAGCAACTCCTATGCTGGGAGAACTGGGTGTAGTCAGGGGTAAAATAACCAACATGAGCATCCAAAATGTTAAAATTGTGAACAAAATACTAAAATTGCAGATACCGAATCCTTGTATACTGCCTCAGACAAACGCTAGAAGCTTATACTGTCCGAGGGAAGCAAAGAAGGACGTAGAATTAGTGTTTACATTCTGAGGCACCATGGTCGTGGGGAGGGGCAGCACCTTAGCAGTCCTGCGTTGTGAACATGATCCAGGTGTAAAACCACTAAATGAAAATGTCAGTCTGAGTGAAGAGCCCGAAGGTCAGAGGGCTGTCTTTCTGACCTGTGGGAGGGACCCAGGCCAAACCTCCCTCAATGCATGCTTTGCATAGGGCCTTCAGACTTCAGACGCTCCATGCTGTGAAGACTGTCTGGTGACAGCTCTCATCAGGAGCCCTCAGAATCACAAGACACCAGTGCCGTTAGAACAGTGTTATAGACATGTCTGTGTTGTGCTGCTTTCATGTTATAGACATGTCTGTGCTGTGTTGCTTTCACGGGCTCATTCCAAGAGCAGATCATTACTTGTTTACAAACGTGCTCATCTGAGCGCTGTGCAATAAAGTCAAAGGATATCAAAGGTCTTACTTTGATATAGCAATTGACTCACAGGATGTAGGTCTTTAACCTGCTGTCTGGGAAGTTTTATCACACCCAGGGTCTCTTGAGAGTGCATGCAACACTTTCTAATGTATGTGTGGATACACACTTTTTTTCAGTAGGGCCTGAGTTCACATAGTCTTTATCTCAAAATGATCTATGGTCTGAAGGCTCACTTGTACACGTGACAGGTTCCAAGCTCAACATGAAAGTGTAAGCTAATAATGTTTTTCTCTCTCCCCAATTCAAACAAATAGCTTTGCTTTTAATTTTACTATACATATGGTTTTAAACAAATTATCTTTTATAAGAAAGCTAGATAGGTAAACATCATTCCTAGCCACAAACATTAAGTCTGATAAAGCAATTCATGTCAATAAACCTTGAAAAAATGAAATAATATACATACAAACTTTACTAAGGTCAGAGTACAGCCCCATTCTTCTTCCTAAAAGATGTTCCTAAGATGTTTGTTAGGGATCCACAATTCTTCCTTAGAACCTAAACATTATATAAATAGGACATTAATCTTAAATAACTTAGGAAGTTTTCACTTTCTAAACTACTATGTATCTAATTAGGGATGCTCATCCCAATTAAGAGTTAATTAATAATTATTTTTAACCAATTAATCTACTCTTAGGTATAATAGTGCCAAATAGTTACATTTCCTTTGCCAACAATTTGTATTGTAGCACTGTTCTGAAAAAGGAAATCTATAGCATCAATGACACAATCAAGATTGGTCACTGTACAACAAAGGTACCTTTATGTGGCAGGGGCTAGGGACTGAACCCAAGGCTTTGTGTATGTTAGGCAAGTGCTCTACCACTGAGCCATATCCTTAGCCCCTAGAAAATGTACTTTCTTAGTGAGTACATACACGTAAATTAAAAAAAAAAATTACAAACTGAAAATAATTTCTTTACTTAGGAGATGGAAATTTTTCTTCTAATTTTAAGATACAAATATTACAGATCTTAGTTTCAGTTTGAAAATTCAATTCATGGCAACTTTGTTCCCTTTTAAAACTGGAAACAGCTGGGTGTGGTGGCACACACTTTTAATTCCAGCTCTCGGGGGAGGCAGAGTCTGGTGAACCTCTGAGTCTGAGGCCAGCCTGGTCACAGAGCGAGTTCCAGGACAGCCAGGGCTACACAGAGAAACCCTGTCTCAATCCCCTGCCCCCCAAAAAACCAAACCAAAACAAAAAAAAAAAAATCAAAACAAAACAATACCCCCACCCCTCGAAAAAAAACCCAAAACCAAACCAAAACAAAAATCCCAATAAAACAAAAACTGGAAGCAGCATTAATACCAATCTGGAAACAAAACTAGCAGTGCTCTGGCTTCTTTAAAGCCGGTATCTGAAAGAAAAATGCTAGGTTAGGTTGAAGACTTCTGGGGAGGGAAGGGGTAAGCTGCATTATTTCTAGTGAACATATTGTTTTTGCTCTGTATTTGTGATTACAGGATATGACTTCAAGATTAAAATTACTCTAGGAACACCTTACCTTCTAAAACAACGGCTTGATTTCTTTAGCGTATTGGGAACTAAACCCAAAGTTACAAGGGAAATATGGTTATATTTCATATTTGGTTAAAGCAAGATAAAACTGTCTTTCAAAAATCTTCAAAAATTCTTGAATTTTAAAATTATTTATCATATATACAAAAGATACCAGGCTTCTCTTTTTAAACAGAGCACTATTTTTTAAGTACTTTAAGTACCAAGAATTGACTATAATACTCAGTTCATAATTTACTTTCCTTATAACAATTTTTTCTAAATTACTGAATTAAAAGGGTGGAATAAATTAACATTTTAAAACAATTTCCCATAACTTAGGAAAATAAAATATTGTACACAGAGCACACAAACTCTGTCACATTTGCATAATTTTCTCAAAACTTCAAAAACCCCTGCACTTCAGGCCTCTTGCAAATTCTTACAATGATCTCCTAGTTTATTAAACATACACTAGATCTCGGTTGTTTCCATCGGAGCTTGTGTGTTGATCATCTTCATCAGACTGTTGTTCTGAGCCCTGTGAATGAATGTATTCATACTCAATAGGCTTTGGATAATTATATGGGTAGCCATTGTCATCAAAAAACCTCCGAAAGGTGAACTCATAGAAAGCGTGCTCGGGGTGCTTCCCATTTTTATACCATCCGTTCAGAGTGTCACTGATATTTTCCTCCTCGCTGCCATCGCTCCACAATTTATCAGGATCAACAGGGTCGAAATTGGATGTATCTGTTGGATGCGTGATTTTAGGGATGTATGAAGCAGACTGCTGTCTCAGATCACTAGAGAAATCGATGGTCTTAAAAAATGGATGAGCCTTTATCTCATCAGCACCGTTCTTGCCGAGGCGGTCTTCTGGTCCTCGACAAAGTTTGATAATGAGGTCAGAGGCTTCAGGACTCAGCTTAGCTTGAGGAGGGATGTGAAGAGAAGTTTGCCAGTTGATAACCTTTAGAGAAGAGTTTTAAAAATTAGGAAGAGATAAAACACAGTAATTTCCCAGGTTTTGTACCAAATGTCTTCCTGGACTACTTGGTTTTCTAAATGATCTGCCGGGTACTTTACCTTTAATAATAATCACTGCTGAAAACATATACTCTCCTGTCCTCTCCCCGTGAGAAGAGTCACAGTAAGGTTGTTTGCTTTGGTTTGATATTTGTTGTTTTGTGTTTTGAGACAGGGTTTCTCTGTGTAGCCCTGGCTGTCTGGGATTAGCTCTGTAGACCAGGCTGTCTGCTAACTCAGAGATCCGCCTGCCTCTGCCTCTGCTTCCTGAGAGCCTATGCCACTGCTGCCCAGCCATTTGTTTGATTTTTTTAAAAATATTTATTTATTTTATGTATGAGTACACTGTACCTGGAGAGATGGTTGTGAGCCATCATGTGGTTGCTGGGACTTGAACTCAGGACCTCTGCTCACTCCAGCCCAAAGACTTATTTATTATTATATGTAAGTACACTGTAGCTGTCTTCAGACACTCCAGAAGAGGTCATCAGATCTCATTATGGATGGTTGTGAGCCACCATGTGGTTGCTGGACTCAGGACCTTCAGAAGAGCAGTCAGTGCTGTTAACTGCTGAGCCATTTCTCCATCCCCATTTGTTGATTTTTGAGACAGGCAGGATCTAGTAGCCTTGGCTGTTGTGCAACTTGCTAAGTAAACCAGGCTATCCTGGTACTCACAGAGATCTTCCTCTGTCTAACAAGTCCTGGAATTTAAGGTGTGTAAAGCTATGCTAGGCTTAAACAGGTTGAACATTCCCAATCCAAAAACTTCAAAATCTGAAATACTTTAAAACATAAAAATTCGGGGGCTGGAGAGATGGCTCAGCAGTTAGGAGCACTGAGAGCTCAGAGGTTCTGAGTTCAATTCTCAGCAACCATATCTGTAATGGGATCTGATGCCCTCTTCTGGTGTGTCTGAAGACAGCTAGCTTACAGTGTAGTATATAAGTAAAATAAATCATTTTAAAAAACATAAAAATTCTTAATGTTGGTATGATATCATAAGTAGAGAGCTCTATACCTGAGCTATGTTGATTACATTCACAAAGAATTCACAGGAGCTGGGGTACAACTCAATGTTAGAGCAAAGGTCTAGCATATCCATGGCTTGAATCTTACTGCTCCAAAAAACCAAACCAACCATAAAGAAATAAAGGTACACTAAAACTACAATGTAAAATTACCATCAGGCTGGCTAACATATACAATGATGTCATGTTTAAAATCTTAGTGTGAATATGCAAGCATTTAAAAATCTGGAGGCAGAGGCAGAGTTCTACAAGTTTGAAGCCAACTGGTCTATATGGTAAATTCCAGATTACTCAGAGCAACACACTTGAGACCCTGTCTCAAAACAAAACAATATCTGAAAGAATGTGAATGGAATACTTCTGTCTCAAGTGTTTCAGGAAAGACACATGAGTACGAGAGCACACTTGAAGATTCACGGTTGAAGGGCTGATGACTTTTCATGCAGGCTACACCTTACCTTCATTTGTGTTTCTAATGGGGTTTGTGCCAAGAAAGGAGGTTGTCCCACCAACATTTCAAAAAGAATAACACCAACACTCCACCAGTCACACAGCTGTGTATATCCTAAAGGTACCAAAATTATACCATTATTCACAAGAATGCATTTAAAATGCTCAGAATACAGACATTAGCATTATGTTAACACTTTATAATGTAAAATAAGCACTTTTATCTTAAACCTGAAAGAAATAGGGTATATTCTAAAGTAAGGTTGGCTGCTTTAAAATACTACTGAAATACTGGTGAAAAAAATAAGTGCTTTACCTGTTCGCAGTAGCACTTCAGGTGCAATATAATTGGGAGTCCCAACCAGAGAATGGGCTAGACATCGCTGGTGCTGGCGAGCAGCTCTCCGCTCCAGTGGCTTCAGTCTGTCCCCACACCGACAATTGGAAGGATCTCCCCATTCGTTACTGAAATCCATGCTATCTTGCCGTGGGTGATCCCCTGTGCAAGAAAAAGGAGAAGCTGAAGTGAAAGCTACAGGACCAAAGCCACCCCAAGCCTGATAAGCCCTGGTCACGATGCTGGGTCAGTAATACTTCCCTGGGATGGCTAAGTGCATGAGGGACATCAAATCACTGGAGGCAGTGGTAATATTACTAATGGGAGACTGCTGAGGTAGCAACAGGAAAAGTTTTGAACTAAGAGAAACTGAGGACTCGATAATGTATTCAATGTTAAATGATAACAATATAAGTCATGAGTCGTGGCTAAAAGTATCTCATTCACACTAATTTTATTACTTTTACCCCAGTGGGATTTTAAAACACATTTCATCAGTTTTACTCATTCAGCAAGTGACAATAAACAGAAAGATTCTCCCCTCAGCTCACATTCTGGCAGGGAGAAGCACAACAATCCAACATACAAGTAAGAAACAGTTGATGATGAGGGTGGGGGTGGGTCTCAGCTTGCTCGGTGCTTGCCTTGCTAGGCTTCCATGCCCAGAGCTGCAATGATGGGGCGTGGTAGAATGCACCTGTGATCCTAGCACAGTTTTGCTGGCTCCTATTCATTTCTTTTTCTTTTTGAAGATGCCTTCATTATGTGTATACATACGGGTATATGCACATGAGTGTGTACAGTGCCCGGAGAAGTAGCAGGGTCAGGTCTGCTTGGAACTGGAGATACAGGCAGGTGTGCTCTAACTACATGGGTGCTGGGAACTAAACACTCAGGTCCCCAGCAAGAGGAGTGTGTACTCTCAGCTGCTGAGCCATGTCTTGAGCTCTAACTTTTTTTTTTTTTTTTTGAGACCATGTCTCATTATAACCCAGACTGGCCTCAACCTTGCTATGTAGCATGATTTTAATCCCAGCACTTAGGAGGCATCTGTGATTTCAAGGCCAGCCTCATCTACATATTGAGTTCCAGGAAGTCAGAGCTTTATAGAGAGAGAACTTATCTCAAAAACAAGAGGACAACCGGGCTCATGCCTTTAATCCCAGCACTTGGGAGGCAGAGGAAGGCAGATTTCTGAGTTCAAGGCCAGCCTGGTCTACACAGTAAGTTCCAGGACAGCCAGGGCTATACGTAGAAACCCTGTCTCGAAAACAAACAAACAAACAAACAAACAAAAAACCCAAGAAGACCAGCAAGACAGCTAGTCCCTCAGGACTCGAGTTTAATCCTTAGGTGAAGAAGCAACTGTGGCAATTGTCCTCTGATGTCCACACACACACACACACACACACACACACACACACACACACACACACACAATAAAGGTCGGTGGTTTTTGGGTTTGTTTTTGTTTTTGCTCTGTTTTGTTGTGGTGGTGATGGTTGTTGCTTAAATGGGAAATGAAAAAAAAAAAAAGAAAAGCAGAGTCTCAGTCAGTAAAGTGATAGCTGCAGACGCCTAAGGACCCCTAACACCCCTGTAAAAACCAGTGCCATAAGCCCGCCCCAGGGAAGGCAGAGACAGGGTGGACCCCTGGAACTCCCGTCCAGCTAGCCTATCAAAACTCATTAGTTCCAGGTACAGTACCCTGTCTCAAAAATAGGGTGGGGAAAAAAAAAAAAAAGGTCTGTCGACATGTCTCAGCTGGTCAAGGGGCTTGTCACCAAGCCTGATGACCTGAACTGGATCTCTGGAACCTTCATGGTAGATAGGAAGAACCAACTACCACAAGTTGTCCTCTGACCTCCAAACATTATGGCATATACACACTGTGCCCATAGACAGATAAATATATAAACATAACTGTAAAAATTAAGATAACCATCAAGGAAGGCACTTGACATAAACCTCTGCCTCCACACATGCCCATGAAAACACATGAACTGTATATACACAAGCCCTTGTGTTTAGCATGGAAGATGCCCTGGGTGCCAGCCCCTAGGGCATGAACACAAAGGTATGGCATGGACCTGCAGTCACAGCTATACAGAAAGCAGAGGCAGGAAGATTACTTGAACCCAAGTGTTCAAGACCAGCCTGGAGAACACAGAAAAACCACAGAGTATCCTTCACAAATGTGACTTGACAGTCACATTAGACTGGATGGCAATGGAGATGGAGGAGAAAGTAACATTTGATAGGATGTAAAAAAAAAGGCAAGAACTCAGTCCCATGAAAATGAGGACAAGGCTTCCCACAGAGAGACAGCAACAGAAGGCAGGCCAGTACATTCAATGCGGGAGAGATGCAAGGGACACACATTTACACAGAAAAGAGACAAGAGAACTGTAAGGTCTGAGACAGACCGAGGAAAAAAGACCCACAGTGTGGAGGCCGCGGCAGGAGAACACTGCAACTGTGCCGTGGAAAGCAGACCCCAGGGAGAACAGCAGGCCAACTAGGTACTACAACTAGGCACTACAGGGAGCTTGGCTGAGGACAGAAAGGATGGAGCTGCAGAGCGCCTCAGCCACCTGGGCAGTGCCAGTGCTCCACTGTTCTCGAACAGGAGGATGGAGTTGAGCAGACAGCTGTGGTAGTTCTTTAAGTTTTAATAGCTACATAAGATCCACGTGGAAACAGGAAGAGACCATTTCTAGAGACACAAAAATCATTAAATATATAGGGTATTTAAAACTATTTGTAGTATCTGAAATTAACCTAGTTGTAATAATCTCCTGGGAAATTTCATTAAAATATAATTCTCATTTTCCAGAGAACATTCTTAAATCTAAAGTCTAGAACAGAGCCTAGGATTTCTACATTCGAGAAGAATCAGAGGTAATGAAGTTAAATGTTGGAGATAGTTAATGATTCCATTCAATGTGCTGGCTATGGAAGAACGTGCCTATAATTCCTGAACTTGGAACACTGAGGCAGATAACTGCGTTTAATAGTGACTTCAAGACTAGCCTGTGCTGCATAGTGAAACCCTTTCTCTCAATGAAATACATGAAAAAGAAAGAGGTCAGTCTGCCTATGTTCACAGACGCACAGAAGGCTAACACGTACCTTAGAGGATGCTGTCAGCACTAAATTAGAATTTATGTAAAGCACCTAGGATACAGTAAGTATTCAACAAGCATTAGACCAACTTACACTTCCATTAGCGCTTGAAGAGTTCTTGTCGAGGCAGTGTGGTGGAGATAACATAGGCCCTGTAATCAGACAAACCTGGATTCAAAGCCTTAGCCCTTACACTTAACTTCTGTCTGACCTTGGACAAGTTACTTCACCTAAGTGTGTGTGTGTGTGTGTGTGTGTGTGTGTGTTGCGAGACAGGGTTTCTCTGTGTAGCCCTGGCTGTCCTGGAACTCACTCTGTAGACCAGGCTGGCTTCGAACTCAGAAACCCGCCTGCCTCTGCCTCCCAAGTGCTGGGATTAAAGACATGCGCCACCACGCCCAGCTTCACCTAAGTCTTTTGTCCTCATTCTGCTTCAGTGGGTTAAACAGGTTATGTGACAGTTAAACAGGCTGTATGCTCTAAGTAGCAGTGAAAACAAATATATACACTGTCACAGAGAAACCTCAAAAACTAAACAAGTAAACAACAACAACAAAAAGAAACAAAAATGGGCTGGTGAGATGGCTCAGTGGGTAAGAGCACCCGACTGCTCTTCCGAAGGTCCAGAGTTCAAATCCCAGCAACCACATGGTGGCTCACAACCATCCGTAACAAGATCTGACTCCCTCTTCTGGTGTGTCTGAAGACAGCTACAGTGAACTTACATATAATAATAAATAAATCTTAAAAAAAAAAAAACACAAAAATACATACAGAATGATCATAAATAGTTTCAAGAATAGAAAAAAAATGAAGTAATATACTGTTGACAAATACAACATTTAATGCTATAAACTATGCACAGACCTCGTCGCACAGAATGGCCATTACACAGAATGAATGAACCTGAGGCTGCAGGGACCCGAGTTGAGGGCTTAGACCAAGTACAAGTTCAACTATAGTCTGGGCAACCTATTAAGATATTGTTTCAAAATAAAACCTATGAAAGGTGAGGCTGCAGCTCAGGGGTAGAGGACTTCTCTAGCAGGCAGGGGCCTGGGAAACAACAGCAGCAACAAATCAAGGGAAGTAAAGAATGGATTACAAAGTTCTAAATAACAGACGTCTCTGGAGGAGAGAAGGGAAAAGAGTTATTAAGGGTGTTTATCATCTACTAGTTAGTTTGGTGGACAGAGAGACTTCATTTAAAATTATTTTTAAAACACACATTTCAAAAGTGACAAAATTTTGTAGTAGTTACTTATTAAAAGTTTTAATAATATTTAGAAATAAACTTTATGAACTCTTTAACTTTATAAATGTACACGCCTAAGGGATTCATCTAAATTTACTGAGTAAGAACCAGCCTATGTCTACTGGTCTCATTCAGTGTTGAAGCCACTGTAAATTGTACTGCATAAACGAACTATATTAAATGGAATTTACAAACTCACTTACCACTCTGGTAGTACTTGGAGTCATGTGTCCATCTGAAGCCAGTGCACAAGCCAAAGTCAGTCAATTTAATATGGCCATCACGGTCAATCAAAATGTTATCAGGTTTAATATCTCTATGAATAAAACCCATTTTATGAACACTTTCAACTGCACAGGTAAGTTCTGCTATGTAGAATCGTGCCAGATTTTCAGGAAAGATGCCCATTCTAATTAATAGGCTCATCATATCCCCCCCAGGAATGTAGTCCATCACAAAGTACAAGTTGTCCTTGTCCTGGAAAGAGTAGTACAGGCGGACCACCCACTCATTGTCGGCTTCTGCTAGGATATCCCTCTCCGCTTTCACATGAGCCACCTGATTTCGGAGCAGAACGTCTTTCTTTCGAAGAGTCTTTGTTGCATACAAAGCTTTAGTATCGACTTTTCTTGCTAGACAGACTTCACCAAACGCTCCTATTCCTAATGTCTTTATCTTTACAAACATAGACTTGTCCATTTTAGCCCTTTTAAGACGAATATAGTTAGACTCTTTCTGGCAAAGCATCTTTCTCATTTGATCCTGGGCATCTTGAGATAATCCAACCTAGGTAAATAAACTAGAGGTTAAATGAGGAATTGTACTGAATAGTAAGACATAGCTTAAGAAACAATGCAGGCATATTTTTGAAAGTTAAATGCACAATAATTTTTAATAAAGCATGTTAGAACTCAGGAATGTATTTCAGAGAAAACTTAATGATCACAGTCAAGCTTAAGAGACATTAAACACTACACAAAGTGAGTACGTGTGCAAACTCAGCTGTAGGGAGCAAGAAGCGGGAATCCACAGTCAGGCTTCCATTCCTCTAAAGCACTCAAGGAGAGCTGCCAATGCACAAGAAAACGAGTGTCTGTGAACACGCACTCTCAGCCCTCTCCACGTGTCTGTGAACACGCACTCTCAGCCCTCTCCACGTGTCTGTGAACACGCACTCTCAGCCCTCTCCACATGTCTGTGAACACGCACTCTCAGCTCTCTCCATGCACATCCCCAGACTACAGGGTTACACGCCTTCACTACATCCTTTTTGTTTAATGGCTATGCTTCAAGGGGGAGAGGGAAGAAGAGGGGGAGGGGGAGGGGGAGGGGGAGAGGGAGAAGAAGGAAGGAAGGAAGGAAGGAAGGAAGGAAGGAGGGCGGGCTCAGCTGGTAAAGGCACTGAGGCCAAGCCTGTTCCCAGTTGATCCCTAGGACCCACATGGTGGACAGAATTAACTCCTTCATGTTCTCCGAGGCTATAAATATATAAAAGCCATGGTAATCTTCTTTTTCTTTCTTAGGGCATCAGCATAAAGGTGAGACTCCTAGTCCACCTCTAAGAAAATACAAAGGGGACAACGTGCTTACCTTTTAGATGTTCTGAAATTGTTTCTAAAGTTATTGTGAATAAGGGCATTATGAAAATAGGTGAACACAGAGATCAACTGTCGGCAGTGACAGAACCCCTGGACTTAGAAGGCCTGGAGGGGTTCCTTAGCTAATGAAGAATTTACTCGAGGTGAAAAGGACAGACTTGGGAAAGTAGAGTCTAATTTTAGAAATGCAAGACTGTTCTCAACACAGCAACCCCATGCTTCTGTTAGGATGTGCATCTGCATGCAGTCTTTTCAGAGTGGTAGCATGCCAAACTTAGTACAGAACTCTTTCTCTTAAAACCTTACTTGCCTACACAGTAATGGAGGCTACAGAAGTCAGCAAAGCTTCCAACATCATGAAAGTTTAGGTCAGCTATTAGTGAAAGTGAAGAGGAAAAAGGAAAAATAAACTAAGAAAATAGACAGACTTAAGTAAGAAATTCTAAGAACAATATGAATAAGAGAATTCGGGGATTTAACACAATGACTTCTATTAGAAAATCGGGTACTGAACTATGACATGAGCTTTGACAGAAGCCTAATCTTCATACACTTCGAGTGACAGATGTCAAAGGAGGGAGGAGTCAAAGCTTGACATTCTGAGCATATGACACAACCATGATGGTGACAGCGCCACCGTGTACCTACCAAGGACAGCTACCCAGGAGCGAGCAAAGCCTCTGAGGAGTGAGCTCTGTACTCTGCTCTCCTCCCTCCCGCACTCAACATTGCAGCACATTTTCCTCAGATACAGTTAGCAGAGGAAAGTAACAGTAAAGCGGTGATTTTGAAACGTCTTTTTATATTTCTGCTGTTACTTTTTTTCTTTGTGTGTGCATGGTGTTTGTGGGTATGCATGCTTTGCTATATAGCTGTGGCTGCCTTAGAACTAACAATGCCAGCCTCTGCCTCCTGAGATTAAAGTGAGAACCACCATGCCTGGTGATTTTAGCCCTTTCTAATAATATGTATGTAAAGAATAAACACCAAATTCTCAACCAAGTAACAATGTTTTTTAGAAGTATCAAAAGGTAACTCAGATATTTCTAGCTGATTTTTGTATGTTGTAATAAAATGTGTAAAACCTAGGAACTGTTGGACACTGGTGGCACATGCCTTTAATCCCAGCATTTGGGGAGCAGAGGCAGGAAGATCTATGTGAGTTCAAGGCGTCTGATCTATAGAGTTCCAGGACAGCCAGGGGTACACAGTGCTCTGTCTTGCGGGGTGGGGGGGTGGGGGGGTGGGGGGGTGGGGGTGGGAGTATAAATTAACCGTTGTCTCAATTTCCATATTTCACATACTTTATATAAAGTATATAATTATATAAAGTATATAATTTAAAGTCACATAAGAACTTTATTACAGGAAATGCTGAATAACTGAAAATGCTATGATCAAAAATTCTCACAAAGTTTACTCAAATTATTGACAACATACTACATTTTCCTACAAGAATACTGGAGCCTACTACTTTAAAATACCAAGGAAAGAGATGATCAAGTCTGAGAAAGTTTAAAGCTTTACCCGCATCATTTCATTTTCTAGCTGCTTCTTCCGATGCAGACGCTGCTGATGAGACTTCAGGACGTTCTCTACGTGCTGCTCCATGAAGAACTTAAAGGCCTGTGGGGAGTAACTCTGAATCCGAGACTCTCTTCGTTCTTCATCTTTCTTGTTTTTCCGAACAGTGATAGGTGAAGTTGTAATCTGTTTCTTTTCTTTATCCCCAGAGTCACCACTGTCCGCACTCTTCTCACTATCATCTTCCTTGGGTAAGCTAGGCTGTTCATCTTTGCAGGGCTTACTTACTGACTCATATGGAGGGACAGATGGGTTTTGGTGTAGCAGATGTTTTGGATAAGGCGGTGGTGGACCTTGATAGCTTGGAGCTTCAGCAACAGGTGGGATGACAGGCACACTTGAAGCTGTACCCTCAGAAAAAGGGGTAGGCTGAACAGTCTGAACTGGCTGTGGCATCCAAGAAGGATGGGTTGGGGCTAAAGCAGTCTGCAGCTCTGGTTTCAGGACGCGCATGCTTTTCACGGGCTGTTGAATAGGAGCGGGTGTGATGGCAGTGACTGTAGTGGCAGAAGGCTGAGAATTAGCAGAGTGACTTGCTCTACTTCCTAATGGGTTATTAAAAGAATTTGACCTCACTGGTATGTTAGGTTGCCATGTAGGAATTTCATGCCCACCGCTTGGGGATGACTGCGCAGGAGCAGAAGACGACTGGGGCCAGGCTGTTTGCAGTCCAGGGACATTAATATTATAAAGCTCCATGTTATGACTGTTCCTGTTGGGCACCATCATCGACTGAGGAACGTTTCCATTGGCGAATGATGGTGGAGCAGCAGAAGCCCCTGTTTGTAAAGCAGAGGGGCTTTGTCCATTAGCTGGGGTCAGAGGATATGGAGGTGGTGGCTGCCGAGTCACAGAACCAGTGGGGACATTTTGGTGCACGATAAAATCAGACTGACCACCACCATTCTGAACTCCAGGTCGCCCTGGTGTAAAGTTAAATTTGCTAGTACTCTGCATGATGATGGGTTGTCTACCAACTGGAACAGAACTAATGGCCCTCTGAGCCTGGCTAGGGGGATTCATGGGAGAAGTGGTAAGAGGTGGTGGAGGGTAGCCCTCCTGCCACGCCCCAGGTGGAACAGGGGAGATTCGGGAGATTACGTACTCCATGTTCCCAGAGTAGCGCTTTGTCTGAGAGCTTGGTTCCCATGAGGGGGGAGGGGGAGTGGTGCCTCGGGGAGGTGGGGTCTGGCCTCTCGGAGGTGGTGGAGGAGTAACACTCCTAACTTGAGGTGGTGGTGGGGGGTTCACTCTCTGTCCATTGCTTGGGTGAGCTTGAGCAAATGCTGCAATGCCGGATCCAGACAGAGGTCTTCCTACATCCGCCTGTGAGTTGGGGCTTTCAGAACGATAAACCACATTTTCTCCTAGAGATGGGCCGTGTCTCTGAGGAACTAGAGACTCTTTAGAACCTTTCCAGCTTTGTTTTCGGTTAATTGAATGTTGCACATTTCCTATGATTACAAAAGAGAGAATAGTCATGATTTTAACCTCTTCTTTTAAAATAATGTATCTCAGAATTAAAAACAGTAGAAAAGGGTTAAGTCAAGAGATCAACGTTACAACACGATGGCTATAGTTAATAAACAGTGCATTCTTGGGCTGGAAAAATGGCTCAGGGTTAAGAGTGCCTGCTGCTCTTACAGAGGACCTATGTCCAGTTCCCACCGCCCACATGACAGCTCAAAATGGTAACTTCAGTTCCTGGGGATCCAACGCCCACTTTTGAGCTTCACGAGCGCTGGATACTGATTTGTCACATAGCCCAGGGTGGCTTCAAAGTCTGGATCCTCCTGCTATAGACTGTCATGTTCTGGGAAAGCAAGGGTATATCAGTCCTGCCCGGATCTAAGAGAGCAGGTTTTAAGGATTTCCATCAAACCTCTCCCAACAGGTGCGATAGTGCACATGGTAGTTAGCTTGATTCAGCCCTTGTCCTCAAAGGGTCTGGAATACAATTTCAGCAAGTGGTTTTATGATATCTTGAGGCATGTGTGCAGATGCACATGTGCCACAGTGCGCACGTCCAGAGGTGAGAAAGTAACTTGAGGGAACTGGCTCTCTCCTTCCACTGTGCAGGTCCCAGGGGTCGAGCTCAGCTCCTCAGGCTTTGTGACAAGTGCCTTCCCAGTGAGCTGTCTCTCCAGCCCTTACTGTACTCTCTGTCGGTGCTGAGGAGACACAGGGAGGACTGTTCTGAGACATCCAGGATGATCTGGAACTTACAATTACACACCAAGTTTGAGGCTGGCCAAAGCTACAGAGGCCTTGCTATTATTGTTATTGTTATTGTTATTTTTGGGTTTCTCTGTGTAGCCCCAGCTGTCCTAGAACTCACTCTGTAGACCACGCTGCCCTTGAAGTCAGAGATCTGCCTGCCTCCCACATGCTGGGATTAAAGGTGTGCACCTCCACTACTTGGAATTATGTGTATATGTCTGTGCCCTCGAGTGCAGGTGCCCTTCCAGGTCAGACGCATCAAATCTAGAGCCACCGGACAGGGGTGCTAGGACTGAAACTTAGGTCCTCTGCAAAAGCACATTCCCTTTTGGTTTTTGCTTTTGTTTTTATTTTAATCTTGGTGTGGTTGGTTTGAATGAAAAAAAATGAATGAGCCCCATAGGATCATTGGAAGTGGCCTTATTTGAATGGATTAGGACCTGTGGCCTAGTTAGAGGAAGTACGTCACTGGCAGAAGATCTAGCCACGCCTTCACTGTCTTCCTGTTGCCTGCTGATCCAGATGTAGAACTCTTGGCTCCTTCTCCAGCATCATGTCAGCCTGTGTGCCACATGCTTCCCACCAAGATGATAAGAGACTGAACCTCTGAACCTGTAAGCCAGCCCCAATGCAATGTTGTCCTTTACAAGAGTTAGCGTGGTCATGGTGTCTCTTCACAGCTGTAAACCCTAGCTAATACACTTTTTTTTTTTATTCCCCACATTTCCGACTTTAAAGTACACATTCTTAACCCCTAAGCTTGGAGACCTTGTCTCAAAACAATAACAACAAAAATTCTAAGGGAGAAATTTAGTTCTTTTGATGTTCTTTTTTTCAAAACAAAACAAAATAAAACAAAAATGTGGGCCCTAAATTGGGGTTGCTTTTGTTTTCGATTCCTTTTAAAAAGCTAGCTCTTCGGAAGTATTTCCTACCTATGGGGAAACATTTAGACTTTCACACATGATAAGCCTCCTTTCAAATACTAAGGCCTGAACCCAGGGACTCCCATTTTTTTGTTTTGCGTTTTGAGACAGGGTCCTACAGGATGGCTGAGTTAGCTCTGACTTGCAGCAATCCTGCTCCTGCCTCGAGTACTGGGATTACAGACACAAGCCCTCGCTCAGCTTCACTCTGTCATTTACCTACAATGTTGGCATTTGATCTACCCTCCCAGGGTATCATTATATAACTGCAACATTAGATGGATCAATACCCACTGCCTTCAGCTCAGCTTTATACAATTATGAAGCTGACTGTGGTAGTGCATGCCTTTAACCCAAGTGTGTGAGAAGCAGAGGCAGGTGGATCTCAAATTCAAGGCCAAGCTATTTTACACAGAGTTTCAGGCCAGCCAGAGTGAGACCCTGTGTCTGTCTCCATAATTCATGATTAACTAGAAATTGAAGAAACCTGAGCTCTTCCCTCCCCTCCCCCGACAGTTTGATTTGCACTGTTCTCTTCAATGTCTTCAGTCTGTGCTAAGAAAAACATCTCACAAGAGTTGTGCACACGTTTGTTCCTCAGTCAGTTCCGGCTGTAATTATGGTCCTACAAATGGATAGCAATGAATTATTAAGTGTTATCTACCAAACTGTACCTGCTCCAAAACCACTCACTATGCTCAAGTCCTAATGCTGCTCCCTGTCCCTGACATGAATAACACACGTTGTTAGTGAGGTGAAATGATATTGCATGGGGTAGGCTCCATGCAGTATCACCTGTGTTCTACAAGAGGACATCTAAAACCAGGGTAATGGTTTCATGTCTATAATCCCAGCATTTGGGAAGCTAGACACTACTGTCAATTCAAGGCAACCTGTACTATTGTGAATTCTGGTCCAGCTTGAACTACACAGTAAGGTTCTGTCTCAAAATAAATAAACAAAAAAGCAAAATAAAAACAACCTACATACTACATAGTACACACACACACACACACACACACACACACACAGTATCCAATTCTATCTTTAACTTTTTTTTTTAAGATACGTTTGCTATGTAGCCTAGGCTGGCCTCCAGCTCATGAGTTATAAATGTGACCTACCATATCCAGCTTGATCTTCTCGATTAAGACAAGGAAAAAAAATATTCCCTCTCAAAGTAATTCCTCCCTCTTCACTCAGAGAAACATGATTGAAAACAGTTAAGCATATACTTATTAGTATGTGCAAGGCCTCAAATTCAATTTTTAACACCAAAAAACAAAACTACAAACCCCCACTAAAAAGGGCTGAGGAAGTGGTTGTAACTGCACCCATGTAAAAGCAGAGTGAGACTAGGAACCTATAAACTAAGCACTGGGGAGATGGAAATAAAAGAAAGATCCATGGGGGCTGGAGAGATGGCTCAGTGGTTAAGAGCACTGACTGCTCTTCCAGAGGTCCTGAGTTCAATTCCCAGCAACCACATGGTGGCTCACAACCATCTGTATTGGAATCTGATGCCCTCTTCTGGTGTGTCTGTAGACAGCTACAGTGTACTCAAATAAATATAATAAATCTTAAAAAGAGAAAGAGAGAGAGAGAGAGAAAGAGAGAAAGAAAGAAAGATAGATCAATCTATCCACGGGGATTGCCGCCCAGTCAGTCAAGTGAAATTCCTGAACTCAAAGTTCAGTAAGAGACACTGTCACAAAATATAGTGTGAAGAATAATTTAGGAAGACACCTGACAGTCATCTCTGGCCTCCAAACACGTGTGCAACTACACATTACTACCAATACATGTACACACACACACACACACACACACCAAACACGTGTGCAACTACACATTACTACCAATACATGTACACACACACACACACACACACACACACACAGACAAAGCCATTGAACAAATGCTCAGCAGTGCTCAAAGCACTGTGAACATAAAATGAGAGAGAGCAGGGCATGATGGTGTTTGTCTTTAATCCCAGCACCCAAAGGCTCAGATATGTGAATCTCAAAGTTTGAGGCCAGCCTAGTCTAAACAGTAAGTTCCAGGTGAGACCCAGGCTCATACATAGGTAGACAGACAGAATGGAGAGCTGTTGAGGCTACTTCTAGAAATTTGGCTAGAATCTGACTTTGGGCCAGGACAAAGAAGTAGACTCCAGACGAAAACAGCTGAGGAAAGTGTCCTTTGTGTCTTGATGGATTTGACAGATGCAGGTATTTTGAAGAGAGGAGGAAAAAGATGATGAATCACCTGGTTTCATGGTGGCATTAATAGGCCTGGCAGCTGCTGCAGACATCTGCTCTCGACGAGGGTCTTGGTAACTCATTTTACTAATGAATTCAACAGCGGCTTCTATGCTTCTGTTATTGGTTTTCTGAAGAGCTTGAATAACCATGTCCTGATAAAAAATATTTACAAAAAGAAACCGTTTAAGTATAATTAACAACAGGAAAGAACAAAAGTAGTAAGCACAAGATAAGCACACAAACTCCTAGATATGAAAGAGTGTGTGTGTGTGTGTGTGTGTGTGTGTGTGTGTGTGAGAGAGAGAGAGAGAGAGAGAGAGAGAGAGAGAGAGAGAGAGAGAGAGAGATGAATGCCAAGGTTGAGACCTGGCTGTGTCCTATTTCATTCTCATTTTCTTTGTGTGTGTGTGTGTGTGTGTGTGTGTGTGTGTGTGTGTGTGTGAGAAAGAGAGAGAGAGAGAGAGAGATGAATGCCAAGGTTGAGTGTGTGAAGTTCGGAGGACAACTTGCAGGAAGCAGTTCTCTCCAAGGGACCCAGCCAGGGGCCAATCTCAGGCCCGAAGGCACCTTATCTATTGAGCCAACTAGCCAGTCCCCAAACCCTATTTTAGTGTCTTCTTTGCAATTACTAAAAATAGCCCCATTAACCTCAAATACTTAAGAAACAAAACAAGCCTTCAAATCTTAGCAGTGTTTTTCTAATTTATGTAGCACACCTGCCACTTCCTTCCCGCAGTATGAGCTTTTTTTGGAGTAAAAACAATAATGTAGTTTTATTATTGTTTTTACTTTCATTCTTGCATAAAAAATGATAATCATTTTTAAAAAGCAGTAAAAATACTGAAGATGGGGAGCAGATAAATGAGCTGGCAGACAGGCCTGGCAACTTGAATTCAATCTCTAGAACCCACAAAGATGAAAGGAGAGACTGAATCCACAAGGTTGTTCTCTGACCTTCAAGTGTGTAAGAGCATATGCCTGCCCCTTATCATGTACACACCCAAACAATAAAACATTAAAAAAAATATTTTAAAACTCTAGAAATGACTTTTTATGTATCATTAAAGCATTTTATTAAGTACCTTTGCTATTATGTCTAACAGTAAAGGAATTTTTTTTTTTTTTTTTTGAGACAGGGTTTCTCTGTGTAGCCCTGGCTGTCCTGGAACTCACTCTGTAGACCAGGCTGGCCTGGAACTCAGAAATCTGCCTGCCTCTGCCTCCAAAGAGCTGGGATTAAAGGCATGTGCCACCACTAGTTTCTTCTCTTAAGAGGTTACATCTGCCAAGGATGGAGTGAAAGCTGGCACTCATGGGGTCCCCTGGCACTCTGGCCGAGGACTTGGGTGTGATTCCTATGTCAGAAAGTTCACAATCACCTTGAAGTTCAGTTCCAAGGAAGCCAGGGCCGTTTTCTGGCTCAGATAGCACCTGTATATACACATAATTTAAAATAACAAATAAAATTAAAACAAAATCTTTAGCTGGGCAGCGGTGGCACACACCTTTATTCACAGTACTTAGGAGGCAGAGGCAGGCAGATCTCTGAGTTCAAGGCCAGCCTGGTCTACAGAGTGAGTTCCAGGACAGCCAGGGCTACACAGAGAAACCCTGTCTCAAAAAAAAAAAAAAAAAAAAAAAAAAAAAAAAATCAAAAATAAACAAAAAACTAACCAAACAACCAAATCTTAAAAATAAATTTAAAAAAATCTAAAACAAAATAAAAGCTGTCCCTTGTATTTCCAGTGAGGCAGAGGTAGGTAATTCTGTAGCCTGGTCTACATAGCAAGGTCTAGGCCAGTCGGGGCTATACAGTGAATTCCTGTCTTAAAGAAAGAAAAATGGGCTGGCAAGATGGCTTAGTGGTTAAGACTGCTCCTCCAGAGGTCCTGAGTTCAATTCCCAGCCACCACATGGTGGCTCACAACCATCTGTAATGGGATCTGATGTCCTCTTCTGGTGTGTCTGAAGAGAGCAACAATGGTGTAGTCACATACATAAAATAAATAAATCTTTAAAAAAAAAGAGAGAGAGAGAAAAATAAGGGAGTTGGGATACTGGCTAGAGATAGCTCAGTGGTTAAGAGCACTGACTTCTCTCCTAGAGAATTGGGGTTGAACTGCAAGCATCCACATGGTACCTCCCAGCTGTCTGTACCTCCAGTTCCAGGGGATCCCATGCCCCCTCTGGCCTCCCCAGGCACTGCATTCATATGGTACACAGACATAGATGTAGGCAAAACCCAAATACATAAAAGAATAATTTGTTTAAAAAATTAGGTTTATATTTCAAAGAGATATATTTATAGAAACAATACAGAATGACAGAAAGATATTTAGACTAGATATGATGAAGACTTTTAGGTTAGATACTAGCTGAACCAAATAAATACTTATATTATATTATATTATATTATATTATATTATTTATTTATATTTTATCTGGAGTTATAGGCAGTTGTGAGCTGCCATGTGGTTGCTGGGAGCTGAACCTGAGTCCTCTGGAAGAGTAGCCAGTGCTCTTAACCACTGAGCCATCTGTATTATTAGTATTATTATTAAATGTATTTGTGTGTGTGTGCACCACCGGTGTTCCTGGGGCCTGAAGAGGACAGAAGAGGATGTCAGCTGTCAGATCCCTTGTATTCTAAGTATGGCAGAGGCAGGGAATTCTATCTCTATGTCTGAAACCAGCCTGGTCTACATAGCAAGGTCTGGAACTGGAAGGGAACTGGAGTTACAGACCACTGTGAGGGGTCATGTAAGTGCTAGAAATCAAACCCAGATCCTCTGGAAGAGGAACTAGCTGCTCTCTAACTGAGCCATCTCTCCAGCCCAGAATTACTATCATATTCAAAGCATTAATTAGAATTTTTGTTAGAGGCACCCAAAGTCAATCTGTAACTGAAACAATGTATATTGTGGTCATGTTTTATGCCAATCAGATTTTGTAAATTTGTAATAAGATATGAAGAAATTACTCTCACTTTAAATGTAAGTTTAATTTAAAACTGGTTAAATCAAGCAAACTGTAACAATGCTATTATGTTTACCAATACTGTGGGAATCCTATTTTTGTTCCATGCTCTACAATTTCAGCCTATAGTTTTGGTAATGATTACCCTGGCTTTTGTTTATTGGCTCAGGATCTCTAATAGCACACAGTAGCCTCACATAGGCTGTAAAATTTAGGATGACCTTGCTCATCTCACTGCTACCATCCAAGTGCTGTGATTGCAAGGCAGATAATCTCACACAGCCAGTTTCACTACACTAGCTTAAATAGAGCCCTCAAATCAGCACCTTTAATACAAGTGCTGTCATTAAAAAAACAAAAGCACATAATTATGCCTCCATTTTCATGTTTGTAGAAAAGACTTTAGTGATTACATATTTATGTCCTCCAAAAGGCATCAAATCAATCTCCAAATAGTTACCAAAAACATTCTCAAAAGAAAAGGAAAAAAAGGAAAAGGAAAAGGAAAAGGAAAGGAGAGAAAAGATAAGATTGGGCATAATAGCATAAACCTATAATCCCATTATTTGGGAGGCTGAGGCAGGTGAATGGTGAAGCTGAGGTGAAGCTCAACTAGACAGAGTTCCAAACTAATCTAAGCTATACAATACGACCCTGTTATAAAAACCAACCAAAAACCAACCAACCAACCAACCAAGCAACTAACTATGTTGCCTAGTTTTATGTCAACTTGACACAAAGCAGCGTCATTCGAGAAGAGGCGGAAGCTCAATTGAAAAATGGCCCAGTAGACTGGCCTGCGGGCTGCAAGCATCATGTGAGAGGGCCTAGCTCACTCTACGGTGCTACTTTGGACAGGTGAGGTGATCCTGAGTGCTCTAAAAAAGCAAGCTGAGAAAGCTATGAGGAGCAAGTCAGTAAGCAGCACTCATTCACAACTTCTGCTCCACTTCCTACCTCCAGTTCCTGCTGTGAGCTCCTGCCTCCCCTTTCTGAGTGATGGACTTATAAATGTTAGGGTGAAATAAGTCCTTTTCTCTCCAGTGTGCTTTTTTAGTCATGATGTTTTATCATAGCAAAAGAAACCACAACTAAAACAGAAAACTGGCACCAGGTTAATGGGATATTGCTGAGACAAGATCTGACCATGTCTTATCCTTCATTCTTAGGGAGGACTATAGAAAGACTGGAATTCTGGGTAAGATAAGCCATGGAGAAAAGCTCATCATAGCTTATGAACTGCTGTAGTAACCTGGAAGATAATGCTGGGACTTAAAAAGATCTGTGATTAAGAAAAGACCAGCGTCCCTGAGGTAAACTATTCTAGGAAGTGTTTCCTCGGGATAAGTACGCAGAACCTGGGGTCCACAGGGAGCCAAGGACTGACCTTGTGCTAAGAGCCAAACTCGGCAATGTGAGGTTCCCAGGTGGTGTGAATGTTGAAGGTGTGTTGCAGTAGCTGAGGCTTTGTACTGGGAGAGGCAGGAAGGTCAGTGATGAATGTGCTTGAAGTAGAAGCCCCAGGAATTTGAAGAGGACATGGAGAGAAGTTGAAGCTTGACATCAAGCAGCAGAGTTAGAGTCCCTGAAAAGTGCCCACAATATGTAGCCCAGTTACCCTGGAGACCCAAATACTTTGGAGATGCCAGTATTAACTGGATGAATGCCAAGGACAGTAGTTGCTGGGGAGTGGGGCCAGCCTGAACCTAGGGGACAAGCTACAAGCAGTGTGGATGGCAGAGCTAGAGAAGTGCCACTGCCCAGGCCCCAGGAGCCCAGAGACTCATGAGTGGGGTCTCACACAGTAAGCACTGAACTGTTTTTATACTGCTGAGCTTTGCTTTTGGTTTGATCTGACTGCAACTCTGCCCTGAGCCTTCCTTTTTTGAAATTAAAATGTAAGTTACTTTTTTATTTTACAAGAGCCCACAGCTATCCCAGAACTTAAAATCCCCCTAACTCAAGTGCTCCCAGAGCTAGCATGAGTCGCTGTGCCTGGCTGTGACTCCTGACTAGTTACCATTAGTTACATTTTTAACAATGAACGTGTGTATGAGTATTTGCCTGAGTGAGGAGGCCAGAGGGTAAGGAATCTTGAAACTGGAGCTATATAGATGGTGGTAAGCATCCATGTAGGTGCTAGGAATCGAACTTGGGTCCTCCACAAGTGCAGTCAATGCTCTCAACCTGTGAGCCATGGTCTGTACACAACTGATTTTTATCTAAAATAATTTCTGCATCTAAAATAATCACAAAGTATGTTGCTATGAGAAACAAATTTTACTAATAAACAAAATGTGATTAACTATGCTATGAAAAAGTTTCACAAGAAGATCTGGAATAGACAGTAAGGACTTGGTTTTCTTAACCTGAACTAAAATGTAATAGTTTGGGGGAATTTAAAACTAGATCTGAATGATATAAATATACTTCTTAGTTACTGTCACTCTCTCCTTACGATGAATCTAGACTTCACAGCCATGGCACTCTCACTCTCAACACCAGCTGAGATCAGTGTCTATATCTCAGGCTGCGACCAAGCCCGTCCATCCTCACTTGCAGCCTCCCTCAACTGCATCTCCACTCTGGTTTCATGACCTCACCAACAGAAACTCCAGGCTTTGGGGATAGCACAGAAGAAACTAAGGCAATAACAATCATTCTGTCATACTAGTTAGTAAGAGTATTACTGTGGTAGTATTCTCTGTTAATGGAACACACAAACTTAAATGTACAGGTAAGTCCTCTCAAAAGAAACGCCCTTATGAGCTCCCCTTGAACTTGTTTGCCTCACAGAATAAGAAAAACCATTTGTGATGGTGTTTGTTTGTTTGCTTTTATTTTTGTTTTTAAAAGTTCTTACCTCATCAAAGCCAGCAGCCTGCAAATCCTGAAACATCTGTGGATTAACTTCTGAAGGGCTCCGGGAAGAACTTGTTTCATTTGCAAATGGTAGTAGAGAGTTTCGAATTTCTTGCAAGGCTTTATGATGTGTGCCAAATTTGGGTGGATTTCTCACCTGCCTGGGATCTTCAGTCGACATCTTATTCAGGTTATGCTCGGCCTTCGAAGCATCAGATGGTTTTGATAAATTCCTCAGGGATTCTCGGATCTCCTGCAGCATCTGTCGGCTGCTGCCAGGGTAGTTGCTGGCAGGAAAGGTCTTAGGCCTCATCTGTCTGTACCCTTCTGGCTTTTCACCCCTCTTCATGAAAGCATCTATATGTGGCCCCTGCAAAGCACTTCTTAAGGAGCTAACTCAAAGACTCAGAGCTTCTTCTGAGCCAAGGTGAAAGGGGAAGTCCCAGGAATGTTAAAATCCTTTACAGTGGAAGTAACTAACCTAGGAAAGAAAATACACAGCTAGAGTTATTAATGAAGCAGTTCGTTGTATTAGGGGAAACCCCCACTGCTATGGGAGTTGCTTGCTCAGACTTCATGACATAGTACTGTAGGATCAAGGTAAGTTACTACACCTCTCTGTGCCAATTTCCTAGTTTCTAAAGTGGATTTACAATATTTCTAGCCGGACAGTGGTGGTGCATTCCTTTAATCTCAGCACTTGGGAGGCAGAGGCAGGCGGATTTCTGAGTTTGAGGCCAGCCTGGTCTACAGAGTGAGTCCCAGGACAGCCAGAGCTACACAGAGAAACCCTGTCTCGGGGAAAAAAAAAAAAAAAAAACCCAAACCCAAAAAACAATATTTCTAACTAGCAGCATTTGTGACAAATAAATAAATAAACAAACAAACAAACAAACCTTCTAACTGCTTCAGAAAGTAAGGCTTATACAATCATAAAGGATACTAAGTGAACCTTAAGCAACTCCCTCCTCCAACTTTAAATCTTGGAAATTAGACTTCTGTTTAAGACTTACTTAGAAGGGTATTAGCTCTTTTAAAAGGGTGATACATTAGTTTTTCACAAGATTCAAAACCTATGATTGGGTTTACTTCCCAGACTACAGGATGTGAGTAGGAATATCTATAACCTGGGGTTAAAACCCAGGCTCAGGCTTGCAGTAAATGCCTTTTCTGGAAGAGCCATTTCAATGGCCCCCAGTTATTTTTAATAAATACCCTGCAGCAGAGGTTGCATTCACACAGTACCTCCTGTCTTCCTGGGCAACTCCAACAACAGTCTTTTGAACAGGGGTCACATGTCTCAGTTTTGAACTAAGGCAATTAAAAATTTGAGGGCATTCCTTGCTTCAAGGATATTAACAGGATTCATTTTGAAATAGTGGGATTAAAACATGACTGACTCCCATTAGACATGTGAGCAAGACAGAAACCTCTGTTGGATTAAACCATTAACATTTTCTTATTTTGATTTCTTTTCTTTTTAAAGATTTAAAAAAATTTATTTATATGAGTACACTGTAGCGGTCTTCAGACACACACTAGAAGAGTGCATTGGATCCCATTCCAGATGGTTGTGAGCCACCATGTGGTTGCTGGGAATTGAACTCAGGACCTCTGGAAGATCAGCCAGTGCTCGTAACTGCTGAGCCATCTCTGCAGCCCCTTATTTTTATTTCTAACAGGCAGTATTGTTATAGCTTGAACATGACACGTCCCAGGGACTTTAGGAAGTACATCCTAAATGAAGGCTATCTTTTGTTCCTGATCCCTTTCTGTCCTCCTTACTGGCTGTCATGGATCCCGGATTAAAGCCTCCAAAACTATGAACCATCACATTTTTCCTCCCCTAACTTATCCAAAATAATTTGTCACGGTGACCAATTTGGAGAGGGCCAGTCACCTGTCTCAGCAGGTGAAGATGCTTGCTGTCAAGACTGATTACTGAGTTTGATCCTTAGGATCCACCCTGATATTGCGGTGCCTCCAGACAATCATCCCTTCAAGGGAATAAAAACAGTAGGGGCTCACTTTGTAGCTAATAATAACACTCTTGAGGTCTTACTTTTTATGTTGGAAGAGCATATATGCTTTGTAGGTAACCAAGTGTGTTTAAACTCAGGAACTGTTTTTCGACCCAGGTTATAAAGCACACACAAAGGCTTATTTGTGTGAAAATAGTCTTAAATTTAAAAAAAAAAAAATCTGGGCTGGCAAGATGGCTCTTCCAAAGGTCCTGAGTTCAAATCCCAGCAACCACATGGTGGCTCACAACCATCCATATGAGATCTGACAGCCTCTTCTGGTGAGTCTGAAGACAGCTACAGTATACTTATGTGTAACAATAAATAACTTTTAAAATACACAGAAAGTATTATATGTTTTTGTTTCAATCCCAACTGTGTGGATATGGGGCGGCTTAGGACTATCTGAAACAAGTTGACTATGATTTACCTCATGCTCTAGCAGAGGTGTGGTTCTGTCAGCTGCAGATAGTTTCTGTGATTTTGTGCCACTTGGAATTCTGGAAACTTTTCAGGTTATATAAATACTAGAGCCCCATAGGTGGAGTTTCTGGTCATTCAGGAGGTTGATTGCAGTTTGTTATTAGTAGTGTGTAGGAAATAAGAAGAAAGAAATTATACTCAGAGCTCTCTCCCCTCAATTCTTTTTTCTCTCCTATCGAGTGATAAGGAGTGAACCTGGGAGGGGTGGGAAGATAAAGGGTACCAAAAAGACCATAGGAGACTTTTGGTTTTTTGGTTTGTTCTCCCAACTTTCACCCCTGAAACAGAGTTTCTCTGTGTAGCTCTGGTCATTTTGGAACTTGCTCTGTAGACCTTCATAGTACTCTCTTCATAGACCAGGCTAGCCTCAAACTCAGAGATCAACCTGCTTCTGGCTCCTAAGTGCTGGGATTAAAGTCCTGTTCCACCACCTCCTGATGAGGGTTTTTTTTTTTTTTTTTCAAAAATTATAGACACTATGGACATACAGCATTTTGAAATAAACACAAGCCTCTGGGGCTGGAGTGGGGAATGCCTCCAGAGGCTCACTCATTAAAGCCCATGTGCCTAGCTCGTGACTTCTATTTTGGGAGGTTCCAGAAACTTAAGGCAGTAGAGCTTAGCTGGAAGAAGTCAGTTACCTAGCTTTGTCCTTGTAGCTGCACCTGTTCCCAGCCTCTCTCTATCTCTACCTCTTCCTAGCTGTCATGATGTTTAATGTTTTGCCATGTCCTTATTAAGTTGGACTAAGACCTCTGAAAGTGTAAGCCATAATGTATTTTAACTCCTCTGTTTATCTGAGGTATGTTATCAGTAATCAAAGTGTATCACAAGTATTAATAGTAATGTGGAAAATAAAGATTGCCTAAATAAGAACAAGCAGAGGCTATTGAAAACTTGCCATAATGAGAGAGTCAGCCAATATGACTGTACAGAGATAAACAGGCAGCAGGAATGAAAAAAAATCATAGGAGAAAAAGAAGGGGAGTGGAGAGAAGGCTCAGTGGGTAACATCACTTGCTGCTCTTTCAGAGGCCTGGGCTTCCTCAGTTCCCGGCACTCACATGGTGCTTCACAGCCATCCCTAACTCCAGTGCCAGGGGCTCTGACACCCTTTCTGGGTTCTATGCATGTACATATTATGCAAGAAAAACACTCCTACACATAAAATAAATCTATTTTTAAATACAAGAAGACTTTAGGTTAAACTCTTTTTGTTGTTGTTTTTTTTCGAGACAGGGTTTCTCTGTGTAGCCCTGGCTGTCCTGGAACTCACTTTGTAGACCAGGCTGGCTTCGAACTCAGAAATTCTCCTGCCTCTGCCTACCAAGTGCTGGGACTAAAGGCGTCCGCCACCAAGCCTGGCGGCTTTAGGTAAACTCTAATTGTAAGTCATTAGCAAGAGGAAGAGGCTAGCTAGAAGAAGGCATCTTGTGTAGTTAGTTTGAGGAATATACTTGACTTTTAAAAACTGGCTTTGCATTAGAAGTAGGCTCAAAAATTAAAGAAGCTAAGATATGCATGGTGGCTTTCAGTAGTAAGCCCAGCTCTTAGGGAGCTGAGACTGGAGGTCAGCTTGAACTTCCAGCTACAGTAGTTAGAATCCTAGTATTCTATATAACCCTGCCACTGTTGTTTGTATATTTGTTATCCGATTATAAAGTAATGCTGGAGGCTAGGAAAACAGAGAACTGTTTCATAGTGACAAAATATTTCAACAAGCCACGCTGTGGTGCCAGGCACTGTGGCACTGTGGGGCATACCCGTAACCCACAGCTAGGATGCTGAAGCACCATTCCCAGTTCTGATCCAGCCTGATCTACATAATACCCTGTCAGAAACAAAGTAGCTGCTGCTTGTTAAAGCTAACATGATGACCAAGAACCCTACCTTATAGTCCTATGGAAAGATTAGAAGAGACTCTTAGAAGATTATATTGACTGCTATTGGCTAACTGATAATGTCGTATACCATATATTGATCTTTCAACCAACAAAAGGCAGTGTCTAAGACAGTAGTCCTAATGCTAAAAAACAAAACCCCTATCACCAGGTGATACCATCTCACCACACATCAGTCTCGTCTGTGGTGATCATGTAAACACACTACTGTGCTGACAACTGTATAAAATGATGACACACAATTCTGTTCGGTATGTACTATTCGGCAATAAAGATAAAAGACTGTTATTGGGCTCTGTACTTCCCATGCTTATCAGCACAGTATAGCTGGTAGGGATTACGTGAAGCCCTGAGTGGATATGTGCTGTTGACATGGGCACTGCCACATGAAGGACCAATGCCCCAAACATGTACGTGTGGTAACATTTTCCCTAGATGAGGCTCAGAGGGAAGGTAAAGCGTCCCTTGGGTTTGTGTGTCATGTTGACAGTGTGCACAGAAAAATGTCCACCATGGCCCCCAGCCCCACCCCAGAAATGTTTACAGCCTGAAGGATGCTCCCCTAGAGGTGCTGCTCTTAAGATTGGCTAAACCTGTCTTCTTGTTCAGTTGTATACCACAAATCCAGACTCCTATGCAACTGTATATAATAAACAAACACTGAGCTTCTGGGGGTACCTCAGCTTCTCGGAGAGCCCAGACCACCAAATGTCAGTTTTTCTGTGACTCGGTGCACATCCTTTCTAATTCCCTCACTGGCCCCTCATCACCCTTTAGTGGGGTTCCTGGACCCAAGCTGTGCAAGGATGTGACACTTATTAAAACCAAAGTTTGCTGTCATACAGTACGCCAAGGGCCAAGCATGATGTCTCCACAGAAACGGTGCTCGCCACCAAGTCTAAAGAGCTGAGTTCAACCCCTAGAAACGCTGTGGTAGAACCAGCTCCCACAAGTTGTCCTCTAATCTCCACATTTGCCTGTAGCAAGAGCACACAAATACATGCAAAATAAGCAAACAAAAGCTCCACTACTATGCCAGGTGATGCCCTCATATAACTTGTGTTTACAATCTCTCCTGAGATCTAGTCCAATCTGAACTACCGAGAACCTGTCTCAAAATAAAACAAATGGGGTGGTGATATCAGCTAGTACAATGCTGGCCTAGAAAAGGCCTAGGTTCTCTCTCCAGCACTAGATTAAACTGGATGTGATGGTACTTTGTTCTGAAATCCTAGTACCTAGCACCTGGGAGACAGAGACAACAGGATCAGAAATTCAAGGTTAACTTTGGCTACTAGGATAAGTAGGGCCAGATGAAATGAGACCCTGCCTTAAAAAATAAAATGAAGTAATAGTTGGTAAAGTGCTAGTCTAGCAAGCATCTAGCCCTGGATTTAAATCCCTAGCATCATATAAAGCAAGTAGAATAGTGCACACCTGTAATAAAAGTCCAAGGACATCCTTAGCTACAGAGTAAGTTCATGCTATGTAAGACTGGTAACCTCAATTACAGGACTATTCTAGTTCTCAGAATGGGTGAAGTCAATGGATGGTCATTAATTATGCTTTATAGTTTACATACATACAACATGGTCCTTGAATGTATCAAAGCCAGCTAATAAAAATATACTACAAGCCAGACAGACACAGAGGGACCAGGTCTGCAACCCCAGAACTAGAAAGCTGAAGGAAATAGGAACATGAGTTCTAGGCCAGCCTGAGTTACATGGCAAGATCATGCCTCAAACAAAAGAAATCACCTCCACCAATCATGCAATAAACATTTTTGTGCACACGGTGCTGAGTATTCCTTAAGGTAAATTCTGAGAAGCAGAATTGCTGAGTCAAAGAACTAATGGCTGTAGGTGTAGTTCAGTGGAAAAATGCTTAGTATATGAAAAGTCCTGGGTTCTAGACCCAGCACTGCAAAAACAAACAACCCTACATATATATGTTTATGAAAGGAAACACATTTAAAATCAGGGCACTGGACTGACAATATACCTCAATAGTAGAGTAATTGTCTAGCATGCTCAGAACCACAGATTTGATGTACAAAACCACAAAAAAAATAATTAATAAAATTCTGGAAATGTAAGCTTATCTTCTAGGAAAGTATACTAGTTTACAACCCCTCCAACAAAGTATAGCTAATGCAGGTAATATCAAGTCTCACTAATCTTTATTACTATGATATGACAGGCAAAGAGAATCTTAAAAAGAACTCCAGGCAAAATAGCCCAACTGCATTAGCTCAAGGAACAATGGTGCCAGAATAGAATTGATAATGAACAATTCAATCATGTTATTTTCCTATTCCATAACTATAAATGACTCCTTCCTTCATGGGCTCTTTCAACAGCACTCTCCCAGGAAGAAAGTTTAGCCTTTCCACCCTAACCCTAACCCTGACACCACCCCCTCCCCAACTCCAGGGTCTCTGTGTAGCCCTGGCTGGCCTAGAGTTTCCTATGCAGAAGAGATCTGCCTGTTTCCGCCTCCAGTATGACTCTCAACTTTTCAACTGACTAGCTGTGTGACTCTGGGCAAACTACTTAGCTTCTGTGCCTGTTTTTCATCTTCAAATATGTGCAAACACTGGATCTATCTCAAGGTTGTTATGAACATCAAATAAGTTCAATCCTAAGTTTTCAACAAGCACCAGACAGGCTCCCTTCAGCACGGAGGAGTCCTGAAAACTGGCAGCCTTCCCCTTACCTTTGTATCTCAGGTCTATACTTATATCTCTGCACTTGTACTTCACATCCTAACCAAGCCAGATGATCGGCTCTCATGCTTCATGATTTTCTACTTTAATGACTTACTCTTCGCGTTCCTGAGAGAGCCTATGCCATATTTTTGTACAACTTATACTCAACGTTCAAGGCTTCATTTAAATACCTCCCTAACAGAGAATCTCTTCAGGAGCTGCTTATTACCCGAACACAAGACAGTTTACACGACTAGAGCAGAATGTCTGCTTTTGTTATATTCCTATTTTTCCTAGCTCACACATTCAGAGGATTTGGTGTCTTGAGTGTTTCTTTTAATGAGCAAAGAAATAGATCTAGAATTAAAATGCCTTGTAGCCAGCTAGACGTACTGCTAGAATGGATTCCACATACTCTAACCTAGCACAGGGCATTTTCATCACACCAATGTTTTAACCTTGCTAGATTACACTCAACCTTGACAGGACAGTTAAAATGCTTTAGATTGAAATAAAGCTTCCACTTAAAAAAAGAATGAAAAAAAAAAAAAAGAATGAACCTTCTTCAAAAAATGTATTAAACAGAAACAAAAAGAACAACAACAACGACAACAACAAAACCAAACTGGTACAACTACACAGTAAGATTTCAGAGCTTTACAATACTCCTTTAATCCCAAAACTCCACAGGTTGAGGCAGGAGGATGCCTGTGAGTTCAAGGACAGCCTAATGTACAGTGAGTTACAGGACTAGTTGGGCTATTGCAGGAAGAACCAGTCTCAGAAACAAACAAGAACAAAGTTGTACTTTGGGCTGGATTAAGTTTATAAAGACAACCTGCTAAAATACTTGGTGAATAAAGATAGAATGTATTGGGCTGAAGAGATGGCTCAGTGGTTAAGAGCACTGACTGTTCTTTCAGAGGTCCTGAGTTCAAATCCCAGCAACCACATGGTGGCTCATACCCCTCTGTAATGAGATCTGATGCCCTCTTCTGCTGTGTCTGAAGACAGTGTACTTATATATAATAAATAAATAAACCTTTTTTTTTAAAAAAAACAGATAGAATGTATTGCTCCCTAGTAGCAGTCTTAAGTACTAAGAGGGCAACAGTGACACATCTGTCCACTGACATTTTCTCCCAATTACTTTACAGGAATTAACTGATCAAGGGGCTAAGAGATGGCTCTCAGTGGTTAAGAGCACTAGATGATCTTCCGGAGGACCTTAAATCCCAACACCCATATCAGCAGATCATAATTCTCTGTAACCCGAGTTACAGAGGCTCCAACTCCTCTTCTGACTTCAGTGGCACTAGGCACACACATGGTGCACAACATACATGTAGGTAAGACCCAGAAAATACATAAGGAGGAAGGAGCCAAAGTGAAAACTGGGGCTGGGGGCGTAGGTTGGTTTGCAGAGCACTGCTGGGCTGCACACAGCCAAGGGCTGGATGGTACGTGATTGGTGGTACGTGATTGTAATCTCAGGAGAGTAAATTAATGGTCACCCTCAGGTACAAAGGAAATCCTAGGCCAGCCTGGGCCACAAAGACCCTGTCTCAAGAACAAGTAACAAAGTGAAAACTGCTGAGTGAAATGGCAACTTAGTGAGATCTGTCTCAAAGAAAAAAGGGTGGGTAGAGGGCTTCCTTACCACCCATCTATAAGGCCCTACCCACATACAGTGCTCAGTATGAGAAGAACAAATGGAAACTATCACTTACATTTTTATATTGATACTGAATAATTGTCATTTCTACTTGATAGTATGTATCACTAAACTTTTGTGATATACAAAAGTCATGTAAATATCACATCTAAATGAAATTAATAATCACAGTAGGAACCTCTCAAGATTATATGTATATAGAACAAAGACTAGCATGAAAAACAGAAACTTAAATGATGAAAATAAAGCCAAATATCATACACACAGTTTAGGAGAAAAAAAAGACTTCTGTGAAGAGTCTCAAGTCATAATCAATAATCAGGCACAGAAAGAGAGCGCCTTTTCCAGCCTGTGCCACTATCTAGTTTATTGCAATAACAGCCTATAAGAGAAACACAGATTCCTCGCCTGCCTGCCTGTCTGCCTGCCTGCCTGCCTTGGAGAATCACCTCAACCATATTACCTACCTGACTACTCACTAGGTAAGAGAAAACTTTAGTTAAGGTAATAAAAACTAAAGATATCTTAGAAGAGAGTCATACCTCATGGAGAAAATTTGATTTTAAAGGACTAAAAACCTTAACATTAGCGGGGCATGGTGGCTCACAGCCCAACCCCAGAGGCGGGCAGATCTTTTTGAGTTCCAGGTCAGCATGGTCTACATATTGAGTCCCAGGCTAAGGAATACATTGTGAGACCCTGTCTTAAGAAAAGTATAATAACCTTCAATAAATAATCCATAAACTTCTGACAACCTTCATGCCAGGCATTTGGGCTAATTTCCAAACCTTGAGTGATACCATATTGTGTGAGACTGTACTTACTGCTCATCTGACTTGTAACTTCTAGTGAATACACATATTTTAAAAAGTCATATTTACAAATGGAGACAAATATTTTAACCTCGTTCCCTTAGAAAAGTGATTTTCCAACTGCATTAGTGGGAGAATTGGGATAAGTCATCGGAGAGTTATTCTTTCCTTCGCTTCGACTTTTTTCCCCAGGTACAATAAACAATCTTCCCTTACTGTCTTTCCTTCGTTTTCCAGTACTTAAAAAGCACCCGAACAAGTGACACGTCTCTCCCACCCCCTGCCACTAAGCGGTGAGCTAACAAATTGCAGCGAGCTGGAGAGGTTCCCAGGACTGCTTCAAAGGTGGACCCCGACGGGAGGCCCGCTGCGAGGCCAAAGAAGTGAGGCCGGTTTGGTGCAACCTTGCGTGAAAAAAACCACCTTTCGCTCCTCTCCCCTCTAAAGCGGGGAGGGGTGGCTGTCGTCCCGAGCCCCCGCCCGCTCTTCCCAGGCCAGCTCGCACCTCGGAGGCCTCAGTGCCCCCGGGCTCTCCCTGCGGCGCCGGGTGCGGCCAACCTCCGCTTCCCCAGGGCAGGGCTCGGCTCCGGTCAGCGCAATCAGCCCCAGTCAGGCCCAGACCCGGCCGGCTCAGCCCGCCTGGCCACCGCGGCCCCTGGACCCCCGCCAGCGGGGATGGGCGTGGGCCCGGCCGGCCACCGCCCCGCCGACAGGGACTCCCGAGGAGCGCGAGCCCCACCCGCGGCGCCGGCTCCGGACCTACCTGCAGGGGACGGTGAGGCTTCTGGACAGCCGCTGCGGGCCCGAGGGCCGGCGCCGCGGCGGCCCGGAGCCCGTCCCCCAGGGCCCCTAGCGTCGCTCCGGGTTCGGGATGGGGCAGGGCGGGGACACACGCCGGGGGGCTGCGGCCGGCCAGCGCGGCCCGACGCGGGGTCGCGAGGACCTGGCTCTCCCCTCAGCACCAGGCCATCGCTGCCGCCGCCATTTTGCCTTCCACTCCGTGTCGCCGCCGCCGCCGTCCGCCGCGGGTTTCCCGGATGTGGGCATTTCCCGGCGTCGCTTGCGCGGGGGCCGAGGACTGGGGGCTTCAGGCCGCCCCGCTGGGCCCCGGAGCTAGCGCTCCGTTTGTGGCCTCCCGACCGAGACTCGCTCGCCCGCTTCCCCGAGCCGGGGTGAGTGTGGCCCAGAGAGTGGAGTCTGTACCACCACGTTCTGGCTCCGCACGGAGACGCGGGCGCGTCGCGGCGAGCGTGGGTCGCACCAGGAAAGGGCGGTGAACGGCGCTCCGAGACCGCGGACGTCACGAGGCAAGATGTCTAGAGCTTGAATAAAACTCGAGTCTTCCAGAGCTGGGAGCGAATGTGGTTTTGGAACTAGCCAGATGGAGTGTTCTTGAAACTGGACCTGTGGATTTGCAGAGTTCGGTCCAGCGGATCTGCAGGAGAGGTCATTGTAGCCATAACGAGTAACGGGGCCGCTGTCAGAAGTTCTGTTTCTCTTGAAATTGAATCTGCTGTTCGGGATGCATCACTGACTTTGGTCTTTTAATGCATTGTTCTCTTTTGCGGGGGATTAGGTCCACGTAGAGGATCTCTAGGCCGCAGCGTGTGTGCCAAAACTCCCATTCTCCTACCCCACTCCACCTTTCCTAGTGCTGAGAATCTAAATGGTGCCAACCAACACTGGGCTGTCTATCACCTGTAAATATGAACACAGTCCCCAGTTTTGCTGGTAGGTAATACATGCAATTATTTTTTTTTTCAGATACTCTATTTTGTGTTAGACCAAAAAAGTAAAAACGTTGACATCCCAGTGTAACCAGGAATTGAACCATGCTATGCCAGTGCTCTACCACTGAGCTATATCCTCAGAACATTTTATAGTTTTCATTGAGACTGGGCCTCACTGTTATCCGGACTGGCTTTGAACTTGTGATCCTTCAGCCTCAGTCTTAAAGGTAGCTGAGATAACAAGCCTGCTCCATGAAGCCCAGTTCTGCTTTTTTCTGAGGTACTGTATCCAAAAGTTCAACTATGAAAACCTCAGATGGTCAAATTTAGATGACAAGGGAATATTTTAATGTAGTCGCTGCCACTGCTTTAGCTCTGTCGTCATAGTAAAAATCCCTAATGTGGCTTCAGCCCCACTATGCTGTTGGGATCGTCCTACAAATCAAGGTCCCTACCTTGTGCTTTGGTAGGTAGGTACAATTTTAAGACGTGTAATTCAATGGACTATGTCTGCTAATTTGAACCATTAAAAATATTTTAAGCACAGAGAGCTGGAGCTGCTTCTTGAGAGGGCTAAGTCACCGCACAAGCCAGGGTGCAGTGAAAAGACCCTTGGGAAAGAAGCAGAGGAGCGGAGGCCAGGCCAGGCCAGGGCCTAAACTCAGGCCTCCAACCTGGAGCTAAGTCTGGGAGAGCACCAGCATTACCAACTTTGCAATGATGAGATGCAGTTATTGTGTAATACTTCCAACTTTTAAAAATCAGAATTACCTTTGGGACACTTTTTATATTAGGTCATTCTTTTTTAGATGTTAGAAAACTATCTAGAATGTATATTGTTCACAAGCATTGATGTGAAAACATTTGTTTTTGGAAATAAATGCATTGAAGGATGCATTGAAAAGCTGGGGAATCTTGGCATATGATCTAGGTAGTTTTCAAGAGGCAAAGCCAACATTTGCCATCTTTGAAATAGCTGAACCTCATATCGCCCTGTGTGCACAGCATCCTACCATATACCTGTTTCCTGTTGGCTAGTTTTGTGTTTGAATGTGTGTGCCACGGGTGCCTGGTGCCTCCGAAGGGCAAAGGAGGATGTCAGATCCCCAGGAACTAGAGGTACAGATGGCTGAGTCACCATGTGGATGCTGGGGACTGAACCTGGGTCTTCTGCAAGACTAGCGGGTGCTTTTCTTTTGTGTTGTTTTTGTTTTTCCAGAAAGGGTTTCTCTGTGTAGCTCTTGCTGCATTGGGACTTTGCTCCATAGACCAGAGGCTGGCCTTGAATTCACAGATCCACCTACCTACCTACCTCTGCCTTCCAAGTGCTGATTAAATTAAGGTCTACCAAGGCCCAGCTAAATAGCAAGTGCTCTTAATAACCACTGAGCTATCTCTAGCCCCTGGCTATATGGTTGGTTTTAATTCACAAAATTCTACTTGGATTCTACACTGTTTATTTTGTAGAAGTGTTAAGTTAAATGAAGGCATGTATTAAACAGCACTGGGACCCTCTGATGCTCTCAAGATTTTTTGTCATCAGTCATTGATCAGATTCTAATAAGTGTTGGGGGAGGAAGCAAGCAGCAAGCCAACATTGGGCACTGACATTAACAAACAGTTTATTGTTTCCTTACAAATGCCACTTTCTGGTGATAAAATTTTGATAACTAGGTTTTTTCACTTTCATGAAAATAGTTGTCTGGTAACATAAATGGCTTCTGCATCAGTTCCACAAACAAGACAGGGACCTAAAACATCCAAACTGTTTACAGACAGAGTCCTGCTGGGAAGCAAGCTTGTGATTTCAATTCGGTCTTTGGCAGGGTCTGTGCTGAGCCAGGAACTTACTAGAGACTGGTGAACACCGGCCTGGTTACTTAAGCTATGTGACAGGAAAGTACTACTTCTTCCTCCTGTGAGAAGAAAAGAGAAGGAAAGAAATGTTAAGACTGTCTTATGAGACACCATGTCCAAGGCAGTTTATAATGGGAAATGTTTACTGGGGCTCAGGGCTTGTTGTGCTTAGAGTCCATGAGGGAGCATGACAGCAGTCAGGCCCTGGAGCAGCAGCTCAGAGTTTATGTCCTGATCCAGACTGGAGACAGAGACACTGGAGAATGGCATTGGCTTTGGAAACCTGTGAGCCCCACCCCTTCCCACAAGGCCACACCTCCTAACCCTTCCAAACAGTTCTACCAACTGGGGACCAATCATTCAAATATTAGCGTATGGGCTCATTCATATTCTCATTCAAACCACAAGGCTGACTCTGTACCACTAAATATAAAGCTGCTATTGATATTTCAAAATCAACTTAATTTACTGTTAAAGCAGGCTGAAGTGGGAGGGGCGTGAATAAGCACAGATAATGAAAAGAATTCTATTATCATGTCATCTTTTTTTGTTTTGTTCTTTGAAATGCCTCTGCCTCCCAAGTGCTGGGTTAAAGGCATGCACTACCACATTCAGTTTTTATCAGACCATCTTATATATTTTTAAAAGATTATTTATTTATTTATTTAATGTAAGTACACTGTAGCTGTCTTTAGACACTCTAGAAGATGGAGTCAAATCTCATTACGGATGGTTGTGAGCCACCATGCAGTTGCTGAGATTTGAACTCCGGACCTTCGGAAGAGCAGTCGGGTGCTCTTACCCACTGAGCCATCTCACCAGCCCTTACATTTTTTATTACACCTATTTATTGTGTGTGCATGCACAATACACACAGCCACAGCACACATGTGGAGGTCAGAAGGTGTCCTGTAGGAATCAGTTTTCTCCTCCTCCACTTGAGTCCTGCCAATCAAACTCCGTTGTCAAGTTTGGTAGCAGTGCTTTTACCTACTGAAAGTCACCCTTATTCAGTGCCAGTAAGCACTCAACATTTGAAGGGAGAGTATGGGTAGGTACCACATCTGTAGTCTTGGGGAAAAGCAGGAATGTAGGTGTTCTGCATCTTTGCTTATTGTTTTAATGGAAAGTTTAATGGAAAGAGAGGTACCATAAACAACCAAATGTAAGGAAAGAAGAACCCAAAATGTACACAGAGATACAAGTTCCTCACTTGGGAGGTAGAGGACCTTTGAGTACAATGTCAGCCTGGGCTACCTAGTGAGTTCCAGGACAGCCAGGACTCCATAAAGAGAACCTGTCTCAACAAACAAACAAAATATAAGTTCCTAGTTCATGCGAATGAACTTCCAGGGCCCAAGAGATGGCTTAGCTGTTAAGAACACATGCTATTCTTACAAAGGACCTGGGTTCAGTTCCCAGTACCCAAGACAGACAGATGGCTTACAACCACCTGTAACTCCAGCTTCAGGGGATCTGATGTGGCCTCAGCTGCCAACTACACTTATATACACATTGACGAATATAAACATGCAAAAAACATAATTAAAAATTAAATGAGTCTTTCCTTTTGCATTCGCCCTTGGTTGTTTTATTTTGTATGTATGGGTGTTTTGCCTGCATGTATGTCTATTTCATGTGTGTGCCTGGTGCCTGGAGACTGGAGGAAGGCATTGGATCCCCTAAAACTGGAATTACAGATGGTTGTGACCTATCATGTTGATAGTGTGAATTGAAACAGGGTCCTTTAGAGGAGCAGCCAGTGCTCTTCTTAACTGTTGAACCAACTCTCCAGCCCCTCCTCCCCCTCTCTTGTTTTGTTTTTTGGAAACGGTCTCATGTAGCCCTGGCTGGCCTTAAACTCTATATATAGCTTAGAATGGCCTTACATTGATGATCCTGCCTGCAGCTCTCAACTGCTGAGACTACACTCTCTCTAGGCCTATCTTGCCCTTTTTCTTTATCCATCTGGTCTGCTTACTCTTCTACACAATAATTTTGTGTATTCTGCCCAATTATTTCCTGTCTTATTCCAATTATTTCCTGTCTTATTATGGTCAGTGTTCTTAACTCCTGAGAATGTTCAAGCTAGAGATGGTGTCTGTGGTCACTGTACAGATGTGGTACACCCACATACATGCAGGCAAAACATTCCTAGGCAGAGGCAGGTAAATCTCTTTGAGTTTGAGGCCAAACCTGGTCTACATAGCAAGATTCTGACTCAACATTTAAAATATCCTAAAGCAGCACACAAGAACCTTTACCTTGGTGAAAGAGAGAAGACTTTTCAGGTGCATCTGTGGAGGCATCCCAATGCCAGAGAGATCCATCTTCAGAACAAGTGAACAGGTGATCTGGGTTGGACGGGTGGAAGTGAACCTCCCACACTAAAAGACAGAAGGAAATCAATTTTAGTAATCCACAGAGGTTATTTTATGGCCTACCCACAAGTAGTGGCCCTTACCTATCTTCATGTTATAGTCACCAAAAGGTTACTTATAGTCTGCATCTCTTTACATTTTCTTGTTTTGTTGTTTTTTGTTTTTCCAGATAGGGCTCTCTTTTGAAGCCTTTGATTTTCAATAGACTTAAAGTTTATAGGTACCCCAGCTCATCTGCACAGGAATAAGATTCTCAGCTTTTATCTTTTAGTGTGATCCCAGCAGCTGTGACACAGGTTGGCCTTGAACTCTTAGTCCTCCTGCCTCTGTGACCTAGCTGCTGGGATCACACCTTTCTGGATGAACATCTCATAAACCAGGTCATGTTGCAGTACTGTTTTGATGTTTGCTTTCTTGTATTTCTATTTGAGTAAAAGCCAGAAGAGGGTGTCAGATCCCCTAGGAAAGAGTCTTTCTAAAAAGGAATATCAAACAAAAAGATCAGTTGGACCTTGTGATATAGCTCAGGGACAGAGTACACCCTTAAGGTCCTGGCTCATTCCCCAGTAATAGGGAATGGGAATATATTTTATCAAAGAGTGGTGGCTCATGCCTGTAATCTCAGCACATAGGAAGCTAAGGCAGGAGGACTGTGGTATAGTCAAGTCTAGTTTGGTATACAGTAAAATCCAGGCTTACCTGGACTACAAAGTGAGATCCTATCTCAAAACTGCACAAAATTAATGAATTCATAAATTAGGAAATATTAAGTGATAATTTTATACAGAACAGTCAGTAACCTGACAACATGAAGTATGACGGTTTGGTCCATAGGTTCTAGTTTTGAGAAAAAAGAAAACACAAAACAAAAAACCTAAGGCCATCAGCTCAGTAAGAGGAGCATGTAGTAATACTGACTGCAGTTGTAGATATGATGAACGAACATTAAAGGGCGTAAACAGAGGAAGAGATTATCTGGCTTATACGGGCCAGATACTAAAAGCGCTGATGTGAAATGGTCCCTATGAATCACTTCATGCTCATGAGAAACTCATTCAATGCAAGCTTTGTGTCCCCACAATACTTACTTTCAGCCTCATGAGCCTTCAGTAATGACACAGGCATGGTACCTTGTCTGACATCCCAAATACTCAACATTCCATCCTGGCCACCGGTAGCTACAACATGCTGCTGGTCTGGATGTCTGTCAACACAGTGGAGTGGCACTCGGTCACCAGTCCTTAAGGAAGACAGAACAATATCAAAAGATATGGTAAAAAACAATTTATCTTTGCCTAATAAGAAACATTTCATTCCACTAACTAAATGGTAAATAGTTATGTGGCTGGAGACACTAAATCTTAGTGAAAACAAAAAATTTCAACTAAATGGTAAATATATATATATATATATATATGAGTAATAAAAGTTTAGAATTAAAGGCTAGGAGGCAAAATAACATAATGGTAAGATGTGTAAGAAAGATTTCTATTAAAAAGTATGTGTCCAGCAAGAGAGCTGGCTCAGTAGTTCTGGGCAGATACTGTTCCAGAGGACCCAAGTTCATGCCCCCACATCAGTGGCTCCCAGTCGTATGTCAGCCCAGTTCCAGGAGTATCCTACAAACCTGGCCTGTGGGTACCTGCAATCACATGCACATAGCTAAGCCACGCCAATACATAGTCTAACTACAATTTAAAAGTAAAACTAAATATCAATTACAGCAGCCATTCTTTATGCCTATATTAATTAGTTCATATAAATTTTTTCTAGTCTGATAGTACATTCTAGTTTCTTAAGAAAGGAGCAAAGATTACACATCTAAAAAGCTCTGGAAAAATGACCCTGCCGGGCGGTGGTGGCACACACCTTTAATCCCAGCACTTGGGAGGCAGAGGCAGGCGGATTTCTGAGTTTGAGGCCAGCCTGGTCTACAAAGTGAGTTCCAGGACAGCCAGGGCTACACAGAGAAACCCTGTCTCGATAAACCAAAAAAAAAAAAAAAAAAAAAAAAAAAAGAAAAAAAGAATAATGACCCTGAATTTTATTTTATCTGCAATCACATCTACAGTGTATTTATAACCCTCTATCATATAATCATTTGATAAAAAGAAACAAGTTCTCTTTTAAACAATATATACTTCAAAGACATAAAGGCTCTGAATCAATACAAGTACATGCTAATGTAAGATGGTAGAATCAACTCCATTGTGTTACCTTGGCTTCATCAGTTTAATCATGGATCAGTGTTTCTGAAATTCATTAAAACGCAAAGCTGGGGGACTGGAGAGACATGGCTCAGCAGTTAGGACCCAGGTTCAATCCTAGTACCCACATGGCAATTCTATTTGCCTGTAAATCTAGTCCTAAGGCTTCAATGCCCTCTTCTGACCTCTGGGGGCACTACATTCTTGTGGTGCATAGATATACAAGCAGGCAAAACACTCATACAAATAAAAATACAGTTGACTACAATAACTAATTAAACAAGTTTTTTATCATAATACTGAGATGACAAAACTTACAGTGATAGTATCTGACAGGGTTCACTTCCTTGTTGTCTGAAATCCCATATTTTTAACTGTCCAATTGAATTTACTGTAACAATCTCAGGAGTTCGAAGGAAGGTTACGGCATGGAGTGTACTGCTGTCTGCATTATCTGCAAGTTTTAAAAATGCGTTAACAGGTTCCTTTTAATGACATTTCCAGCCAGGTGTGGCAGCACTTGCCTTCAATCGCTGTGCTCAGGAGGCAGAGGTAGGCAGGTCTCTGTGAGCATGAGACTATCCTGGTCTACAGAGTGAGTTCCAGGACACCTAGGGGTACACAGAGAAACCCTGTCTCACAAAACAAAACAAAAGTAAACCACGTCCCCCTACTGGTTGAAATATTATAAATAAATGACTAATGACTCAGCATAGTTTTTAATAAAGAAATAGTAAAATACATGTCTAAATACTCTCTTCCAGTCTCTGGTAGAAAGCTTCACTCCCAGGCCATCTGTTTTCTAAGTGCAGAGCTGATTGGCCGTTTGTTTTTTATACTGAATTCTTCCTTTTTACTTTTCTTTTCCTCCTGCCTTCAGCTTCCCTAGTGATGGAACTATAGTTATGTCTCACCCCAACAGGCACTGTGTCTGAGATAGATGTTCAAGCTCCTGTCTATCCAATCTTAGCTCTGCTAGTACTTGGCAGAAAACTTTACCCACTGACAGGCACAAAGCTTACTCTGATTCTATACTGTTGTTCAGACTCACACAGCAAAATTCTAGCCGAGCTTTTGTATCTGGCATGAATCTGCAGTGAAGGGACCTAAGCTTTGAAGTAGCCTTTTGTCAGTGGTTGTCATCTAAACTTTTATGGGGTTTGCAAAGTTTAGTCCTGAGATAGGCCAGGCAAACCAGGAAGAAACTAGGAAGTCTCCTTTAGCTAAGAACTGCTTAGGGGATGGGTCTTTCAAGACAACCCCTAGATCAAATAAGAAATTTTGGTATGCGGAAATTAACTTGCTAATGATGCCTTTTGTGTAACAATAAAAAGAGCTTGAGGGCTCAGTGCTTAAGAGCACAGACTGCTCTTCCAAAGGTCCTGAGTTCAAATCCCAGCAACCACATGGTGGCTCACAACCATCCATAATGAAATCTGACGCCCTCTTCTGGTGTGTCTGAAGACAGCTACAGTGTACTTAGATATAATAATAAATAAATCTTAAAAAAAAAAAAAAAAGAGCTTAAGGCTGGAACAGGGAGGGGGCAGAGCAGGGAGACAGAGGGAGGACCACGGTGGCAGGGGAGTCAGGTCCAGTTTGGATGGTTAGCTCAGGAGACTGTCCCAAAGCAAAAAAGGCTAGCAGACTTAGACTATACAGATGCCTGTGTCTTTATTATTCACCCCCAAGTGGGACCCCCAGGAGCCCCCAAGACAGACTCATGTCAAATCCACCCATCTTTACCTTCGTCAGCAGCTTCCTCACCTACATCCTTCCCCTTCATGGTTGCTAAAAGGGTCTCTAGGAAGCTTTGAGCCAGGACTTCACTATGTTGTTCAGGCTCACCTTGAATTTAGTATCCTCCTGCCTCATCCTCCAGACTGCTGAGATTACACAAGTATGCCCAATACCTTCCTTTTATAATGATTCTTTTCTTGAATTTCCTAAGTGTTTAGACTCGAGGCACATGATAGATACTTCCAAACTTAAACCTGTGCCACTTCTGTACATTGCTAGCAGGCCAACAGCTCTTAACAATTAAGCGAATGTTGTAACTCAGAAATTAAGCACTTAGAACAAAGAACACAAACTGATGCCTTGGTGCAGACCTGGAGATTCTGACCCAACAGGTCTAGGGTGGGGGGGCCTGGAATCTTCTCAGGCAAGTCTTAGTGAAGCATAGTAAGAGCCATCTCACTAGAACACTGGCCAAATCACGACTGGTGTCAGTCATTCCTCGTGCAAAGACGTTCAAGAGCAATCTGTTTACCACATACAGATCCCTAGCTTCTGTTGCTATGCATTCACAATACCTTTGCAATCCATCCCAATTTCCCTTTCCGGCTTCACCTGTCATCTCTCCAGTAACAAATATCTAAGGCCAGCTCACAGTAAACTTTGTCATTTGCTGTCTAGGTTTACCATCTCCATGCTATTCCCTGTCTGTCTGTCTGTCTGTCTGTCTGTCTGTCTTTCTTTTTTCTTTTTTTTTTCGAGACAGGGTTTCTCTGTGTAGCCCTGGTTGTCCTGGAACTCATTTGTAGACCAGGCTGGTCTCGAACTCAGAAATCCGCCTTCCTCTGCCTCCCAAGTGCTGGGATTAAAGGCGTGCACCACCACGCCCAGCTATTCCATGTTTTCTGTGTGTCATATATTAGTGTTATTTATGGTACAGAATCAAGAATGTACTAATTGCCACTTGTTCCCTAGTTATGTGATAATTCCTTTTAGCTAAAACCAAACACTGCCACCTACTACATCTTTCTGTTCTATTAGCAATCATTTATACCAGACTATCCGTACACTATCTTTTACAAGGATCCTGCCAAGTGTCATTTTCACACCCTTCAAGCTTTTAAGATCATGTTTACTTAGTTCAATTACTATGTAATGAATAGAAGAAATAGGACTCCTCACCTATAGTTCTGACAGCCTCCTTGTGATCAACTCTGAAGAGATTTATTCGGCCATCCTCTCCAACTGTAACAATTTCTGGGTTGTCACACACAATTCCTGTACATGGTGCACTGCTATAGGAGGGACTGCTGGGACCTGTATGGTAATGAGCTGCAGGCCACTGCTGATTGACGGACAGGGTCTAGGCATCAGAAATGAGCACTGTTAATCAGAGCAAAGTTCTAACAAAAGAGCCCTTCTCTCCAGGAATTTTTGATTTTTGAAACAGGACTTCCAAGTGTTTGGGATTATAGGTGAGCCACCATGCCTACCTAATAATAGTATTTTTCAGTTGTATTTCATGTCCTTGTAGAAGAAAGAACAAGTCTCCCCTTTCCTTTGTATTTGAGCATACTGATGTTTAGAAACTACTTCCCTTAATTTTTTTTATATTCTGAATAGACTCAGCACATTTATCTCAAACTAATGATTTTTGTTACTAAATAGCTGAATGTTGACACATTCTTTAAAGTTTTATGATTAAATTCATATGTAAGGAACTAACCTCTATATCTTTTTTACATGATTCCATTAAGAAAACTAATTAAAGCTGGTCACGGTGACATTGGGGAGCAAATGCAGGTGGATGTCTGAGTTTAAGGCCAGGCTGGTCTACATAGGGAGTTCCAGACTAGCCAGATCTACATAGTGATATCCTGTCTTTAAGACAAAAATAATAAAACATTTATGTGCACATATGTATGCCTAAGTTTATGTACAGGTGCCTGCCAAGGTCAGTGGGATTTAGATCCTCATAAAGTGGGAGCTATAGGCTGTTGTGAGCCACCTGATTTGAGGGCTTGGAATAGAACCATGGTCTCTCTCTCTCTCTAGGAGCAGTACACACTCAATTGCTGAGCCACCTCCCCAGCCCCAACAGAAAGGTCTTCAGGTAGTAGACCCTCTCTCTTAATGAAGGCGTGGCTTCTTTCAGCTCTTTGTGGTATCTGAGTTAGAAGCTAAGTGTGAACACATGATTGCTTGCATGCTTTCTCCCTTCATCCCTCCAAAAGACTATCGGAGGAGCTCACAAAGCAGCAGGAAAATTACCACCAGTAGAGCTAATTAACAGTTCATTTAAAGGAGGTCTAATTTCCACAGAAGCAAATGTAAGCATGATTGCAGTAATATAGGGCTGGGGGTGAAGCTCAGTGCAAGGAATGCATGCTTACTACATCTGAGATTCTCAGCAACCTCTAAAAAATTCGACAGCATATTCCCCTCTCATGACTTTTTCTCCGTAAGGTAAGGTTGTACATGTTGCCCAGGCTAGTCGTGAGCTACATTTCTCTCAGCTCTGGAAATGTCGGAGCTCCAGGAGTGCGCCCAGTGACTGCCTCTCCTCATGTTCCAACACTATAAAGCACTGTGCGCTTACTAACACAATCTTCTGTAAGCCTCCCCAGGAACAGTTAAAAAGACGAGTGTTCTTTCCCACAGAGTTCTTTACCTGGTTATTTGGATGGTGAAGAAAAACTGTTACACAGCCTGTTGACGAAGCAGCTACAATTCTTTCCTGGTCAAAAAACTAAACAGAAGATTTCTGCTTATTATTATAGATTACTTGAACATATTAACAGGGGGGAAAAGTCCACTGGTTCAACTTGACTAATAGCAAACCCTGTACAAATTTAAAGAAGCAAATAGCCCCCCCTCCACACACACACAAAGCAAATAAAATGTGTTAACATCGAAAAGTAAAAATTTTCGTACATAACAAAATTTTTCATGAAAGATAAAGAGTAAGCTTAAAATTTTACTCCAGATCTTTTATTTTGGGCCACAATAATAAAAGTTTAGAAATATTTCATTCCTAAGTATAGACAGCTTTTTACCAAGTAAAATACAGGACATCTGAATACATACTTTTTTTTTTTTTTTTTTTAAAGATTTATTTATTTATTATATGTAAATACACTGTAGCTGTCTTCAGACACACCAGAAGAGGGAGTCAGATCTTGTTACGGATGGTTGTGAGCCACCATGTGGTTGCTGGGATTTGAACTCTGGACCTTCGGAAGAACAGTCAGGTGCTCTTACCCACTGAGCCATCTCACCAGCCCCCATACTTTTTTTTTTTTTGGTTTTTTGAGAAAGGGTTTCACTGTATAGCCCTGGCTGTCCTGGAACTCACTCTGTAGACCAGGCTGGCCTTGAACTCAGAAATCCTGCCTCTGCCTCCCAAGTGCTGGGATTAAAGGCCTGCGCCACCCCGCCCAGCACGATTTTTTTTTTTTGGATTGGGGTGTGCTTATGTGTGTGTGGGTTTGTCTCTGATGCCCAAACTCATCTTGACCTCCTGTTGTCTCAGTTTCCTAAGTAGCTGGGACTAATATAAACGCTAATTTCTACCAAGTTGTTAAAGAATGACATAAGAATAATCCCACACGATATTTACCATGTATGTTCAAAAGACCCTGTCCATCCATCTGATCAGCGAAGCAGTGAGTCTTACTTGAGGGTGGGGATACAGACACTCAAAGCAGAGAGTTCTTGCCTAGCTCTCATAAGTGCTGAGATTATCTTCATCCCAACATGAAATGATAAACCTGACTCACAGACATGTAGTCTAAATTAACATACCTGTATAAAACTTACCAAACATCGTTTGGCACATAGATGGACAAATATTGTTATTTAAGATAAGGTCTTGCTATGTATATGTAGCCCTGACTAGCTTTGAGATCCCTCCTGCCTCTGCATCCCAAGAACTGGAATTAGAGGCTTGTACCACCATGCCCGGTTTGGGCAATTCATTTTCAAACTGATTTACCTGAATTCCATTTCCCAGCCCCACTTCTGAGACTAAGTGCCTAATATGATGGCATGGCAAATTTAAATTCATAGAGATTAGTGCTGTAAATCAGGGGTAAGGGTAGACAAACTATAAGGTGCCTTGTTACCTCTAAATAGTCTCAAATTTCCTAAATTAGCTTTGGCAGACAATCAGATTTACCTGTAAATCCATGACATCCCCATGATGTCTAATATCGCACAGTAACTGATGGTCTCCTTCAAACCCTCCGTCAGAATCCAAGTTTCCAAAATCTCCAATAGACCACAGTGAAACGCAATTTTCCTGCAAAGCAGACAGTTTTAGCTTGAGGTGACGAAAACATCAACTCTAGGAAAGTCAGATTCAGATTGCCTTTCGGGCGACCTTGCTTCAATAGCATCTCAGACAAACGATATGGTTAAGAGTTGAAAAGATCAGAGATATGGCCAAGTTTGGACGGTATGACTACAGACTTGGTGAGGGTTTAAAACCAGATCCCAGGCTCAGACACACCACCAGGGCTCTCAAGTAGCGGGCAGCTAAACCAGACCAGCAAGCCCGCTTTCGCGCGCCAGCGCGGGGGGCGTGGAGCAGAGCAGCCGGGGCCCGCCCAAACCCGGTACCTCATTGTCCCAAGAGCCCGTGGCAAAGGTCTCTGTGGTCTGCAGGCTCCCGGAAGGCACTGGCCGCCAGCGGGTTTTGCTAATTTTCTGAGACACGAACTTAGCATAAATTTCCTCCATGCTGAAACCAGCAAGAAGGTTCAGCAGAAAGCACACTGCGCGCTCCTCAGGCCCGCCCCTTCCTGCGCAGTTCTGATTGGATGAGACCTCCTGAAGGAGACGGTGGCTGCAGACAGCCAATTCTCGTCAGCAGGAGCACACGCCAGCCCTTGGGCTGAAAGAATTTGAGATGTTCTTTCATGTCGGCAGCTCTGAACAAAAACCCAAACCCTTTGGCAACAAGATACACTTCTGCCCGGCGTGGTAGCGCACGCCTTTAATCCCAGAACTCGGGAGGCAGAGGCAGGCGGATTTCTGAGTTCGAAGCCAACCTGGTCTACAGAGTGAGTTCCAGGACAGCCAGGGCTACACAGAGAAACCCTGTCTCGAAAAAACAAGAACAAAACAAAAAAGATACACTTCTAATGCCAAGTCAGTCTAGGAACACTGAAAATATATTTGTGCAATAGCTGTGTATGTAATTCTAGAAGAATTTTCTTTACAAAATTAGGGTTTTTGTTCTTTTAAATGAACTTTATTATAAAATGTTGCAAACAACAACAAAAACCAAAATTAATCTGACCCCAAAGACTAAACAGCCCAATGTACTTTTGTACTTTTAGCATAGTCATTCCGAAGCTGTGTAGCTCCATATTGGATTTTATACTTTTACTATCTAGTATATATTTATTTTATCATCAAATATATTTTATGCAATTATCAACCACCAAAACAATAAAATCATTACAGATTTAGAACTCAGGAAACAATTACCTTTAATATTCTTTGATAACTAATTTTTTTAAAAATTATTTTTAATTTTTTAGAAGAGATTCTAAAATCTTATTTTATGTGTATGAATGTTTTGTTTGCACATATGTATGTGTGTGTGCTGCGTGTGTTTATGCCTAGTGGTAAGGCCAACAGAGGGGACTGAAGTCCCTATAACTTGAGTTACACAAAGTTATGACCTGCCTTGTGTGTGCTGGGAAATGACCTCAGGTCCCCTGGCGGAGCAACATGTCTCCAGCCTTTAAACACAGCTTTCTTCTTAGTATTTTAATTATTCATATGTATGTATGTATTTGCATGTGTATATGTGCATGTGAGGCCTGGTGCCTGAAGACCTGAATGTCCTAGAGTGGAGTTAGAGGCAGGTGGGGCCATACCCTTGTGAGTGCCGAGAAGCCAACTCTAGCTCTCTGCAAGAACAGCAAATACGTTTTAACTGCGAGCCATCTCTCTCGCCCTGACAGAGAAAAATCTAAGAGTAAAAATTAAAAAAGAATGCAGGGGGATATATCTTGTGCCAGTCTATGCCCTTCGTTGTACTTCACTGAACATAAAAAAAAAAAAAAAAAAAAAAAAACAAAAACAAAAAAAAAACACTTTAAAAACCCTTAGGGCTGGAAGGATTGCTTAACCACTAACAGCACTTGTTTCTTCCACAGGGCCTGGATTGGTTCAGTTCCCAGCATCTACATCACCAGTGGCTCACAACCATCCATTGGTACACATAAGGTGCACATACATACATGCAGGCAAAGACATTACCGGGAACGGTGACACATGCCTTTAATCTCATCACTCTGGAGACACAGGCAGATCTCTGTAAGTTCCAGGCCAGCCAGAGCTACATAGTAAGACTCTGTCTCAAAAACAAAACAAAACACCCATATGCATAAAATAAACGTATAAAAACTTTCAGCCTCCTCAGCTAGGACTGGGTGTGTAGTTCCGCATTAAAATTATAGGTCCTGAGTCATACCTCTAGTAACAAGAAAAAGGACCCTTAAATTACCCTGGAAGTATTTTCATTAAGGTACCAAATTAATATCTTCCTCTTCTGATTCAAAGTTGACTCACAACAGTAGGAGGAGTCTGGAATTAGAATTTGGAACTCTAGTTTTATCTTCACAAAGATTTATGTGTATGAATGTTTGCCTGCACATACATGTGTGCACCACACGCTAGCCTGGTGCTCAAGAAGGTAAAAAGAGGGTCTAGGATTCCCCCTGGAACTAGGGTTACAAAGGATTGTCAGCCACCACGTGGGTGCTGGGAATTGAACCCAGTATCCTCTGGAAGAGCAATCAATGCTCTCTACTGCTGACCCATCTCTCCAGGCCGTTCGGCTTTTTTTCTTGCTTTGTCAACCTGGTGAGTTCATTTAGACACATAATTAACAATGAGTTTGCTGAGAACTGTGTCACTCGGCAACTTCCCATTCCTACGGTATGTCTGTGCTCTTGGTAACTCCTATGATATTCCTCCACTCCTATTTTGCATAATCTTGTCCACCCTTCAAGGCTCAGTACCCATGTGTACCTTTTCCTGATGGCTGCAGTCTGCGTTGTTCTAGCTAAACCCAGTAGCACTACTATCTAGGTCATTAATGGCACTCACAGTTATTTATTTTTTCTTTTTTTTTCTGCTGTTTGTTGTTAATGGTGTGCAAGAGGGAACCTAAGATCTTCCACTAGTTAGGCAAGACCTCTGCCACACCCCAGCCCAGTGGTGTTCTAATCAGATTTCCATGACTAGGATGTAAGTTCTACAATACAAGAGGAAAGACTTATCAGTATTGCTATTCTCCTTTATATTATAGGAGTTCCAAACTGTGTTGGCTGTTTCTTTAAAAGGAGTCATGATGTGAGAGTTATTAGATTATAAAGAGCTTGAGGGTTTGTTTTTTTTGTGTGTGTGTGTGTGTGTTTCGAGACAGTGTTTCTCTGTGTAGTCCTGGCTGTCCTGGAACTCACTCTGTAGACCAGGCTGGCCTCGAACTCAGAAATCTGCCTGCCTCTGCCTCCTACGTGTGCCACCATGCCTGCCCCCCCCTTTTTTTTTTGAGCTTGAGGATTTTTGTTTTGTTTCGTTTTCCAGCAGCAAGACTGTTACCCAACCTGGCTATTTCTTTTCCCCATACAAAATGCCAGTCACCGAAATGATAGGTTTTGCAAGATAGAATTTATGAGGTGACCAATCATTTGAAAATGGAGAAAACAAGGTCATCTCTGGACCACTTCACCTAAGCTGAGGTTGAGTGATATTTATGGACTGAGGAGCAGGAAAAGGTATTTGGATTAAACTCATCAGATGTAAACATCATGACCCATACAGAAAAGCAGTCAGATGAAAGTACCTAAGCACAAGGAGATTCTAATGAACTTTTACACTCAGACTAGAAGAGCAGGTGGTACTGGGTAGGAAAAAAACGGACGGTCTAAAACTCATCGCTTTACTCTTAATGTTGAACAACACTGACATTTATAGTTAGTTACAGGAGTCATGAAAATAGGTGATAGACATTTCAGGTTGGATGCAGGTTGAGTGTTGCAACTGATGAAGTTTGGTAAGAACTGTAATTTGGAAATTGCTCCTGACATCACAGCACAGCATAGGTGTCTTATCTTCGTTTCCTTCCTGAAAGTTTACTGGAGTCATGGCTGTGTCTCAGTTCAAGTTAGCACACGTTGGATGCGGCAGACAGTGTTTCCTGTCAATTCTTAGAATGTTGCAGAGATGAAAGCAGTAAAATTGGTGTCCAGTCTAAGGATGGAATTTGTGAGCTTAAGCTGAAACTCATACTTGGGTAGGAAGAATAACACTTCCACCACAGGGTACTGAGCTTATTTTGTAACCAATTATAGCTCTCGGCTACTTTTGCTCTTAACCAGGGAAGCATCCCTACCCCCAATTCCATGTCACGGTATTCTTCCACCTTGAATTTATGCCTTCAGAGCTGAAAACAAACCAGAGCCTCTGCTTCATCAGGACCGTGCTGAGACATAGGCTAGTGGACTTCGTACCTGAGAGGCCCTTTGCCCTTGGGCTCTGTTAAAATGATTATTTTGGCCCCATCCAGAAGCCTTAGGTTAGTGCACCGGGTTGGACGAGGCAAGACGGAGTCAGCACACCATCTAGCAATCTAGACAGCCATAGGAGCAGACCGGCCGCTCGCAACAGCTGACGGAGTGGCGATTGCGGAGCCCAAGAAGGCGGCACACGTCGGACCCGCCATCCCGCATCAGCCAGAGCCGCGGCTAGGAAGGAGCCTCATCACGCAGAACACCAGCTCGCCGGCCGCAGGACGGAGGCAGGTGCAGGCCTCAGGAAGGGGAACTGAGCAGCGTTCGTTTGTGCGACCTCGCTGCGGCCACCGAGCACTGGTTATCGCCCCCGCTCGCTACTGGGCTCCAGGACTCCCCCGCCGCGGGCCCCGCCTGGCCGCACCCCGGACTGCGCGGCGTCACAGAGCGCATGCGTGCCGCGGGGGATGCCGGGAGCGCGCATTGGCGGCAGTGGCAGCGACGGCAGTAACAGCGGCCGCTCGAGCGGGGACACCAGCGGGGCGGTGACCGTGTGGGAGGTGGTCTCACTCTTGGGGAAACTGCTAGGGACCGTCGCCGCGCTGAAGGTGGTTCTGTACCTGCTCCGGGTGTGCTTCGCGATGGCCTGGAAATCCGGCGGCGCCAGCCACTCGGAGCTAATCCACAACCTCCGCAGTAAGTGCCACCCCCGCCCGGCGTGGGCCAGGGAGCAGGGCCGGGCCTGGACGCTGTCCCCCCCTGACAATCCGGAACGTTCGGTCTGCACCCCTGCGCCTGCTGGAGGGCGTCGCAGCGCGGTTGCACCGGGAGTTCGGAACGCCGTGCGTTTTTGCAGTCTCCTCTCCCGGGACCTGTCACTCGGCGATGTGGATGGGAAGAGGGTAGTAGCCAAGAGGGAGCTGCTGCGGGTGGGACACGGGCAGTTGCCTCCTCGCAGGCTGCGGGGGACTGGGTGCGGCACAGGTGGCGGGGCTGTTGCTGGAGTCTGCGGTCCCACTAGCGAGGGGCGTGACTTCAGGGTGGGGAAGTGCAGGCTTGTTTCTGGTGACTGGACTAGCACCGAGGGGACACCACCTTCGGCCTACGGGTTCTCTCACTGTTCTCGGTTGATTCCCTGCAAGCTTTCTGTTTTCTGCCTCCCCCGCCCTCTGTTTTTTCCTTTGGAGGGAGATGCTGCTGTCTGATAGCAAGGGGAGGGGAGAGGAGGTTCCGACTATTGCGGTTGCTGGGAGCAGTTTCTCAGGTTGCTGTCCAAAGTATAGGCCCTTGGGGGGGGGGGGGCGGCGGGGGAGCGAGGGATTGTCAGAGCATGCTGCTCCTAAGAGACTTTGTTTGGAGTCTTTGAATCCAGCAGACCATTGTGTGTATAAAATGTTCCAACTTTTTTTTTCAAGAGTGTTCATTGGCTTTTAAAAGCGCGTTTGAAAAGTTTTTTGTTTTGTTTTTGTTTTTTTTTTTGTTTTTGTTTTTTTTTTTTTGTTTTTTTAAAGAATAGCATTTTCTGTAGTCACTGTATTGCTTCCTTTGATGATAGTTTCAGGATAGAATGAATGCTGTGTCACTTTCCTTTCTAAATTGAAATAGTGTTGTTGTCTGGCTCAGAGACCAAGAAGAGCTGCAAGTTCATAACCTCACCCTGATCAGAATTCACAGCTTCTTTTGCCACCAATTTTCAAAAATAATCATAGTCTGCTGGGTGATGTTTTTAATTTTCTTGCGACTTTTCTTTTCTCTTCTTCTTTTTCTTTTTCTTTTTTTTTTTTAAGCCTTTGAGGTATTTATCTTACTTCTCAACTCTATTCATAATCACCGTGAGGGCTGGAACGCTAAACAATGGAATTTTCTCAAAGAATCAATAGTCATCCCCACCCCCACCCCCACCCCCACCCCTCCCAGGAATGCCAATCCCCTTTGCATTAAATGCTGAGATCTATGTAAGGTACAAAAAAGTGAATGAGAGCCGGGTTTGGTGGCGCACTCCTTTAATCCCAGCACTCAGGAGGCAGAGGCAGGCGGATTTCTGAGTTTGAGGCCAGCCTGGTCTACAAAGTGAGTTCCAGGACAGCCAGGGCTATAAAGAGAAACCCTGTCTAGAAAAACAAAAACAAAAACAAAACAAAAAAAAAAGTGAATGAGAGAAATAAGTAGGACATTTGGTACTTAATATTAATCATCACATTTTAAGAATCATAGTTAAATAGACATTAGATGTTAATGAAAGGCAATGAAGTATGTTTAGATAGCTAAATGTTATCAAACTTTGTCAACATTCTCTTTGTAGAAGTATATCTGAAAGCAAATAGATATTTAAACACTGAGGCAATAGTGTAAAGTGTTGTTTATGTTCTTGTGGCTTACACATAAGCCCAGGATTAAGAAATGTTCTATAAAATTTGATAACATGAGCTAAGTGCCTCCTATTGCAGCATAAAACATTCTGAACATGAATTTTGTGACTAGGTAATTTTCCCCCTAAGAGGTTATCACAGTAGACACTTGGCTGTGGTAGACATTTGTGATCTGTCAAGCTTTTAAAGTCTCTTTTGTAGCCAAATTTGTGGTAACCCAACACTAGATCTTTTCCAAGTGGTCTTATTTTTATTTATTTATTTATTTTTAGTTTTTGGTTTTTCTAGACAGGGTTTCTCTGTGTAGTCCTGGCTGTCCTGGAACTCACTTTGTAGACCAGGCTGGCCTCGAACTCAGAAATCCGCCTGCCTTTACCTCCTGAGTGCTGGGATCAAAGGCATGCGCCACCACGCCCGGCTTCCAAGTGGTTTTATAATCACTTTACTGTATTGTATTACTTAACTGAAACTTCTAAGGATACAAAAAATATTTAACATTTATGGATGGTAGATATTTAGTTTTATACTATACATATATAGTGTATGGTATAAACATATATATGTGTGTGTATATATATTTATACATATATATGTGTGTGTGTATATATATATATATATATATATATATATATATATATTGCATGGTAGATATTTAGTTTCATACTAAGTATATAATTCATTAGTAAGAGGAAATTAGAGAATTCAAGCTATTTAGCTTTCTTTAAAAATACTTGGACACTTCTGAAACTTTAAACTTGAGATAATTCTAACTAATCAGCTTATTTTTATTTGTATAGCATTTTATTTTTAAAATGGTATTTACCCATATGAAATTTGCACTTGGCACACAGTTTGAAAATACCTGCTTCTGCAGGGTAGTGGTGGTGCATGCCAGCACTGGGGAGCCAGAGTCAGGTAGGTCTCTGAGTCTGAGGCCAACTTGGCTTACAGAGCAAGTACCCAGGGCAGCCAGGGCTGTGCAGAAGAACCCTGTCTTGAAAAGCAAACAAACAAAATCGAGAAAGAAAATATCTGCTTCTTTCTTTCTTATATATTTTTCTAAAATTTTATTTTTAATTGTGTGGTATTTGAGTTTAAACCTCGTGTCTTAGACATGCCTCCAGAATGAAGGGCTTTTAATTGAAGTCTTAGAAATATGATCAAAAAAAAAAGAAAGAAAGAAAGAAAGAAAGAAAGAAAGAAAGAAAGAAAGAAATGATCATGATGATACTGAAGCAAAGGGACCTCCAAATTGGAAGTGGAGGTTCGAGTTTAATTTTTTAAATTTTTTCTCAAAATGAACTATATGGTTTCCTTAATTTGAATACTGTAATTTGTTGAAATTATTTACTTTCCCTTTTGTACTTGATTTTATAGTAATACATCATTTGTACACTTTGAGAATGTGTGATAGATTTCTTACGATTCGTCGGCTTATGTGTGATGACTGTTCTTTGGTAAGTTTGAACAGTTTCTCTAAAGCTTAAGCAGGCCTTACAGTTGTGGATCACCTACAGAGCTTGTTAGACAACTAGAGCTGGAGACTATAGCTCATGAATTCTTGAGTTGTGCATGTTCAGTTGCAAACCCTGGGACTACATAGACACAGAATTGAAAATACAAGGACACATTCTGCCGCTGTTTCTGCGTTATCAGTTATATATTTTAAAATAACGTTTAAGAAACATTCTGGCCCAGTCTTTTAGAACTCCGTTCATGAATGACTCTGTGCTCAGGGGATTGATGACAGCCAGTTTATTTCTCCTGAAGGCACTCTTGCCAGGGAAGTTTGGGCTACCTACCACCAGAGCCCTAGTTTGTTGGGCTGCTGCAAGGTCGTCACCGTGGCTGTGGATGCCTTCAGCAGTGCCTTCTTGGTTTTCCGGGCCTTCCCTTTTCCTTTGGTTCTATGAGGGGCATGAGATTCCTGCCTGGATTTCAGTGTCATCTTTTAGCATTTAAAATGTTACTCTGGTTATTTAAAATAAGATGAGCAATTTCTTCTCCTTCTCGTCCCAACTTGTTTATTCATAAAAGGGGGAAAATTCAACCCACTTCCTTAGTGTCTGGGTTATGCCTATCTGTGTTTCCTTAGTGTCTGGGTTATGCCTATCTGTGTTTCCTTTGTGTCCTTGATTTCACTTTGCAAATACAATGTTTTGGGATTATCAATCACCCAATGAATACTTGAATACTTTCTCTTTATTTTTTAAAAAAAATTTCTGGACAAGGTCTCCTTAAATTGCCCACGCTAGTAACTGGCCTGTATTGCACGTGTGGGGTGGGTACTTTCTAATGCCAATCACTAGGACTCACTCGAGGAAGGAAACAAACACCCTGTCCACTGTTCTACAGTAAAGTGAATAGAACCTGGTAGGATGATCGTTGTCAAAGCATGGGACAGTGGGTTTGTGGTTGCAGGAGAGGATGCCTCACTAATACATCCTTAGAGAAAAGATTTGGTGGAAGGACAGACCAACCATGAAGACAGAGCTGAGGTCTGCAGAGTGTAGTCAGATTACATTGCTAGGTTTGGATATAGGGCGTGGGAAAAGACCGGGGACAAGACAAGTATATGACACCAGAAGTTTTTGGGCGCGGCACCTGGGGTATTTTGCTAGTTTCTAGGTTGGAAATAAGTGAGAGAACAGCAGAATTTGGTTTGGTTTGGTTTTTTTCAGGGAGAGGAGCAGATCAGGAATTTACCTGGGAGAAAGAAGAGATTTGATATGCTATGGTATACCTAAGTAGAGAGACCTTTATTGGTATTTGAATAAGATTAAGATAATTTATAGTTGTTGAATCCTAAAAACATTGTTATTGTTGTTACTGCTTCTGTCTTTGTCTGTTTGTTCTTTCTGTTTTGAAAGAGTTTCTCATGTAACCTAGACTATCCTCACAATTGGCATGTGGTTGAGAATGCCATTGAACTTCCGATCCTTCCGTCTGTACTTCTGAAGTGTCAGTTGTACATCCAGCCGTGGATCTTTCACATTCCATTTAAAGTGAAGTTAAGGTGTAGGAAGAGAAAATTGCACTGTGCTGTTTGGCGTGCCTATGTTTTCTGTCTGAGCTGGTGTATGTATGCCTGACCATGGAAGCAAGGACCACTGGACATGTGTGACAGACGTGGCAACAGAGTTGGCATTGTAGATAGTGCTTTGATGGACTGAAGTGTCCAGCTTAGCATATGGGAGGTCTTATGGAGTAATACTGTACTTGAAGAAATGTGTAAAGCCGGGCCGTGGTGGCGCACGCTTTTAATCCCAGCACTTGGGAGGCAGAGGCAGGTGGATTTCTGAGTTGGAGGCCAGCCTGGTCTACAAAGTGAGTTCCAGGACAGCCAGGGCTATACAGAAAAACCCTGTCTCGGAAAAAAACAAAACAAAACAAACAAACAAACAAACAAAAAAACAACCAAAAAAGAGGACAGAGAAGGCAGAACACTGTAAGATTTGTTATGGGGGCTGGGGGGGATATGTAGAAGAGGGTCAAGCAGGTGGCAGATTTGGGCTTACTATAAGGAAGAACTCACAGAGCAACCCTAACCATCAGTTTTCCATCAGGTTTGCCAGGTGGTGCTGGTACACACCTTTAATCCCAGAACTTGGCTGGCAGAAACAGGCAGATCTCTTGAGTTCAAGGCCAGCCTGGTGTGCTTAGTGAGTTCCAGGACAGTCAGGGCTACACAGAGAAACCCTATTTTAAAAAAGAAAAAAAAGAAAAAAGTTTGTTTTAACAATGATGCTTTTTTTTACTGGGTATGGTCAGAGGATAGCTGACCATTTTACTGTAAGGAACACTGCAGAGGGATTGGTTGTCAGAGAATACTAGTTCTTAGAGGAACCTTCTAAATACAAGATTGTGTGATTTTTTTTTTTTTTTTTTTTTTTTTTTTTTGGTTTTTCAAGACAGGGTTTCTCTGTGTAGCCCTGGCTGTCCTGGAACTCACTTTGTAGACCAGGCTGGCCTCGAACTCAGAAATCCGCCTGCCTCTGCCTCCCAAGTGCTGGGATCAAAAGCGTGCGCCACCATGCCCGGCCAGATTGTGTGATTTTTTTATAGCATTAATGATTAGTTGATGCTATGCAGTATGTATATTTCAGTCCAGACAAGCAAACACTTTAATACTGTCAGTGTTACCTACTTTTATATATGGGTGAAAAAGAACCCCAAGGAGCATAGCTTTCCTTGGGAAGTAATGTTGAAACAGTTTACTTTTTACAGACCAACTAAACGGACAGGTATAGAGGATGACAGTGTGTGTGTGAATAACAGCTGGTTCTTAGATTGCACACTTTGCTTTGCTTGCTGCTACATAAAATGCTTTGATTGTAGTGTGAATTTAAATCTAGTCTTTTTTAGTTTTTGTATCCTCAGTGTGTTTTGAGTTTGAGTTAACTGGTACCTTATTTAACCATTCTGGATAAGAAGTAAACGATGAGCCGGGCGGTGGTTGCGCACACCTTTGATCCCAGCACTCAGGAGACAGAGGCAGGCGGATTTCTTGAGTTCGAGGCCAGCCTGGTCTACAGAGTGAGTTCCAGGACAGCCAGGGCTACACAGAGAAACACTGTCTAGAAAAACCAAGAGAGAAATAGGAGAGAGAGGGGAAAGAGGGGAGAGAGAGAGAGAGAGAGAGAGAGAGAGAGAGAGAGAGAGGAGAAAAGAGAAGAGAAGAGAAGAGAAGAGAAGAGAAGAGAAGAGATAGATAGATTTAAAAGGTGAAAATGTTGTTAGCTTGTTGATACTTGCCAGAGCAGTGAAGACTAGAACTCTTGGAGAAGGACTAAATGTAGCCACCTCACAGAAAATACATTTAGTCCTTCTCCAAGACTTTCAGTCCTCACTGCTCTGGTGATCAATGCTCAGAAGTCCAAAGTCTCTGAGACCCAAGGTAGACTTAGCTCTGAGTCCCTGGAAGATATTAAAAGGGCATATCACATTCTTCTAAAATACAGCATTGGGACAAGCAAAGGCATACATTTACATTCCAAGAGAGAGTAATTGGGGCATAGAACGATGGGTCAGACAACCCCCAGGCAGGGCAAACAGAAAGCCCCTAACCCTGTCTGGTATTTAGGATGTTCCCTCGGTGTTTGTCTTCTCCCTCTTTCAGCCTGAAGTTTCCTTTGGAAGATGGTGCATGTTGCCAGCAACTCTGACTTCCCAGGATCCTCACTGCGGCCTACACTTCACTCCCTCAGCCTCACTGTTTTTTACATAGTTCAGGGCTCTTTTCAGGGGCTTCTAACTCTACCACAGAGTGCCTGACTGACTTCCCAAGTTTTTCTTTGTATTCTTAGTGGATATGTATATCGTTACATAATTTCTATTCTTTGTTTTGTTTGTTTGTTTGTTTGTTTTTCGAGACAGGGTTTCCCTGTATAGCACTGGCTGTCCTGGATAATTTCTATTCTTAAACAAAGATTTATTTACTTAATGTGAATGAGTATTTTGTGTGCACACACACATGTATATAGGTGTGTATGGGCATCGTAGTTTGCCTGGTGCCTATGTAATCCAAAAAAGCGTTTTAGATCTTTTTTTTGTTTGTTTGTTTCTTGAGACATGATTTCTTTGTGTACCCCTGAGCTGTCAGTAGGTGCTGGGGCCCATAACTTTGTCCTCTGCAAGAGTAGTAAAGTGCTCTTATCTCCTGAGCCATCTCTCCAGACCCAGAACTTGGCTTTCTCAGTCCCTGGAAAATGATCATCAGAATAATGCCACAGTCTGCCTCTGTGCCGTGGACTCACTACTCTTAAGACCTCTTGGGCCTTGTTGGTTGCAAACAGACTGAGTCCTAAAGTGATACTCAGTTTGCATGCTGTCCTAGGTCTCTCATCTATTTCTTGTTTCTTTTTCTTTTTAAAAAATTACTTTTATTTTATGTGCATTTATGCTTGCCTGATTGTATGTTTATGTATATTCGGTGCCTGCAGAGACCAGAAAGGGGACAATTTCCTGTAACTGCAGAGTCACAGCTAATTGGGAGCCACCATGTAGGTGCTGGGAATTGAACAAGCCGCAGGTATCCTTAACTGCTGAGCAAAATTCTCCAGCCCAAGTCTGTCTTGTTTTAATACAAGGGGTAGGGGGTTGTGTGCGTGTCCAGGTATATATGTGGGTGTGGGTGATGTATACACTCGTTTGGAGATCAGAGAGCCACCTTGGTGCTATTCTTTAGACACTGTCTACTTTTTTCCTGAGACAGGATCAGTCACTGGCCTAGAAGTCACCAAGTGAGCTCTGCCTTCCTGTGGAATTACAAGCACACATTACCATGCCTGCCTGTCTGCCTGCTTCCCTGCCTCCCTGCCTGCCTCCCTCCTCCTCTCTCTCTCTCTCTCTCTCTCTCTCTCTCTCTCTCTCTCTCTCTTTCTTTCTTTCTTTCTCTCTTTCTTTCAACCTTGGGATCTGAGGGTTATGCTCGGGCCCTTGTGCCTGCAAGGCAGGCATCTTGCCAACTGAGCTACCTCTCCAGATCCATGGACATTTACTTCTTTTTCTTTTGACTCCAGCTCTGCAAGGACAATTTTTGAGTAAAATTTTCATTGTAATGAGTGGGGTCTTCCTGATTACCCAGATGCTTACTGTTCCAATGCAAAGCATTTGGCTTATTTTTAGTGGTGTTCATCTTTTTAGCAACTGCACATTTTATAGGTGTTTCTCTGGCCAAACTACATGCTTCTCAAATTATTCTGCTCTGTTCTTTTTCCTCCTACTTTTAGCTATAAATCTGGCTAAAAGCATTTAGCTGGTAATATTCATACCACAGCCTGAATGCTGTTTTTGCTCTAACGTTTTCTCTACAGATGAACAACTGGTCTGCTGTCTTTAAGCTCAGGCTCCCAGTCTCAGGGCATGGATAAAATGTAGTCCAACTGTGTCCCACAGGTTAACAAGGGCGATGTTTAGCCCAGTTGCTGATAGAATCACTTCCATGGGCACCTCATTGGGGTAGCATTTGTGGTCTGCTTTCCAATCTGTACTCTAGCCCTCTGTGTCTCTACGGGAACCACCTGCTAAACTTGCTTTATCATCGTTAGGTTTTTCTCGCTTGCTTCTTCTGTCTTTCAGATTCTTCCAATGACGAAGGTTCCCCGACCTTGCTGCATTGTTTCAGGGATAGCTGTAGTCAGCTGTCCTACATTGCATACATTGCAATACCAATTTCTATTAGCTAGATTTCTCTTGTTATATAAGTACCTAAGATAATTTACCTAAGAGTATATATTCTGGTTCACAGTTTTGAAGACTTCAGTCCATATTCGATTAGCCATATGGTTTTGGACCTGTGGCAAGACTACCCAGGGATAGATGTCAGGTTGTCATGTTTGGTAGCAGAGACCTTTACCCACTGAGCTCCTTTAAAAAGATTTTTTTTCTTGTTTCTAAATCATTATTTTTAAACTGCTTTCTTATTGTATCACTTATTGTATCACCTGTTCTCTTGTCGATTTGTAAAGCCAGGCTCTCCTAGTCCCCATGCTCAGCTTATTTCTACTTTTTGACTGTCTATTCTAAATAGTGCTGTGATCATTTATATGTATGTTTTTGTTTGTTTTGTTTTGTTTTGTTTTAAGAGACAGGGTGTTACTATGTTGTCCAGGATGGCCTCAAATTCCTGAGAGGACAGGCGTTGCTACTGATGTTACTTTTTATTATAGCCATCTTAGTGAGTAACAAATGCTATTTCATGATGGTTAAAATTTGTGGTGGTGCACACCTTTAATCCCAGCACTCAGGAGGCAGAGGCAGGCGGATTTCTGAGTTCGAGGCCAGACTGGTCTACAGAGTGACTTCTGGACAGCCAGGGCTACACAGAGAAACCCTGTCTCAACAAACAAAACAAACAAACAAACAAACAAACACAAACCAAAAAACCCAAACAAACAAACAAAGATTTTTGTTTTTCTGATGGCTAATTATGGTTGGCATATTTTTATGTCGTGTGGATCATGGATTATGTATTGTGGAGAATGTCTAGTTAGATCTTTGCACATTTTAAAAATTGGGTCATCTTTTCCTATTTTCAACTTTCTTTTAGGTTTAAATTAAAAAAGAAAAATAACTGTGAACATTTCTACCTGGCCTCCTTGTTCCCAGAATAATGTCTCTGAGATGTGATTATGACGCCTAGGCCATAAGCTTTGGCTCCTTCCCACTTGCTAGTAACTCAGTCCTATTTAAACTAGTCTAAGCCTGATATAAGCTAGTTACCTTTCCTCATTTCATGTGTCCATCTTGCTTAGAGTCTAGGGCCAAATCCCCCAGCTCTGACTCTCCCCCAGAGTTCCAGTCTCTCTACCAGAACTCCCACCTATGACTTCTTGTCTTTTCCTAATAGAGCGTCAGCGTTTTATTGGGAGGTGATACTTTCACACAGTGCACAAGAGATTCTCTCTACAAATATGTTTTGTGGAAGAGGGGTTATGTGCATATGAATATAGGTGCCTGAGGAGGTCCACCTGCAGCAGGGGTTACAGGTGCTGGTAATGCCCCTGATGCAGGTGCTGGGAATCTAACTTGGGCCTGCTGCATGGAGCCATCTTTCCAGTTGCTGGGAAAGTTTTTAAAACTTCCTGGGTTTTATTTTTGGTAGAGTTATTGACTGAACCCAGAGCCATGCTAGACAAGTCCTCTACTACTGAGTCCCAGCCCTAGTGGACTGCTTTTAGTACTAAGTCCTAAGAGTTCTTTGAGGGTTTCATGTTGCCCTGCTGGCTCAAGTTCACTGCGCTGCAGAGGATGATCTTGCACTTGCTATCCCCCTGCCTCCACCTCCCAAATGCTAAGATATGAGACAAGCCATCATAACTGGCTAAGACTCCGCAGATAAAGGATTTATGAATACCTTCTCCCACCAAATCATTGGTCTTTTTCATCAGTTTTGAAGACTTCCGATTAGGGAAGGTCTTTTGAAGCACAATTTATTCTATTGTTGCTTTATTTTTGATGCTTTTGTTTTGATATTTAAGAATCTATTGTCAAATCTTAAGTTTTGAATACTTACCCAGTATTTTCTTTTATAGTCTTTAGATTTATTTTACGTGTTTTGAGTAGTTTACCTGCATGTATCTGCATCTGCTGCTTACAGAGGTTAGATGAAGGCATCACATCCCCAGGGAACCCAACCATGTGAGTGCTGGGAATAGAACTGGTTTTCTGCAAGAGCCCTCAGTGCTGCAAATCCCTGAGCCATCTCTAGCCCTCATCTTTTCTTCTATGAATGTTACCATATGGCTTTTATATTTAGGCATTGAATTTTGTTTTGTTTTGTTGGCTTTGAAATAGGGTCTTTCTTTGTAGCCCTGGTTTCAACTTGCTCTGTAGACCAGGCTGATTTCAAACTCAGAGATTCACTTGGCTCTATTTTTAGTTTTAAAAAAATCTGCCTTTTATTAATTTTTATATGTCACAAGGGAAGGTCAAAGCTAAGCCCTTTGCTGTGGCTCTCTAGTTGTCTCAGCATCACTTATCAAGAGTCTTCGTTTATTGTTGAATGGTTGTGGCATCCTTGGCCCAGTGACTTATAAGACTGTGTTCTTCTAAACCCTAGGCATGTGTTGAATGTTATAGTGTCTTTTGGGAAGAGGAGAAAGGGGAGCAGTCTCTGTGGCCTCAGTGGCCTCAGTGCAGTGCAGGGAGATGAGCTGAGGGGGCAGGAAGGCAGTTTGGTTCAACACAGCTCCTGATGGCCCTTCAAACTTCTGTAGTCGGACTCCAAGTTGTTTCTTTTTTTTGTTTTTTAAAGATTTATTTATTTATTATATGTAAGTACACTGTAGCTGTCTTCAGACACACCAGAGGAGGGCGTCAGATCTCATCAAGGATGGTTGTGTTGTGAGCCACCATGTGGTTGCTGGGATTTGAACTCTGGACCTTTGGAAGAGCAGTCGGCACTCTTAACCACTGAGCCATCTCGCCAGCCCCCAAGTTGTTTCTTGTAGGCATATTTAATCACAGCAGAGTTTGGTGAAAAAATATTCTAGTGGTAATTCAATCCTGGGTGCACAATAAAACACACACAAATCTCCTTGAGGAACAAAGTAAGTGAAATACAAGTCTGACATGACTGCATTGCCGCTTTGTTCAGTCTATAAAGATAGGGTCTATTGACTGAGAAAAACAAGCTTATAGCAAGGGCCCTGGGGAGCTTCAGGAACCAGGAAAGTCTCTGACCACACAGATATATCGCACAAAGGTCACCAGGTTAGAAAGCTCATCTGCTTCAGCCATCTGGGTGGACAACAGATAGAACACTCCTGTCCCTTGAAGAATAACTGTGCCTGCCTAACAACCCAGGTTCCCTCTAGAGCTTACCTGGGAGCAGCAGACCTCTGCCTCCTACCGTACTTACCTTTTTTTTTTTTTTTTAAATAAAGATTTATTTATTTATTATATGTAAGTATTCTGTAGCTGTCTTCAGACATCCCAGAAGAGGGCATCAGATCTCATTATGGATGGTTGTGAGCCATCATGTGGTTGCTGGGATTTGACCTTTGGGAGAGCAGTCGGCACTCTTAACTGCTGAGCCATCTCTCAGCCGCCCCCCTCCCCCCCACACACACTTTTTTTTTTTTCAAGACAGGGTTTCTCTGTATAGCCCTGTCTGTCCTGGAACTCACTTTGTAGACCAGGCTATCCTAGAACTCAGAAATCCGCCTGCCTCTGCCTCCCAAGTGCTGGGATTAAAGGCGTGCACCACTGCCGCCCTGCCTTTTTTTTTTTTTTTCCCTTAAGCTTCATTTTAAAATAGCTATTTATAATGTAGTTAAATAAAGTAAGTATGCTTTGGTTTAAACATTTTATTTATTCTGAACTTGCTGGCATTTCTGTAACCTCAGTGCTCAGGGTGTTGAGTAAAAATGGTAGGTTTAAGCCCTCCCTGGCCATATATATATATATATATATAGTGAGACCCTGTCTCTAAAAAGCAAAACAAAAACTGCAAGAAAACTATTTCTCTCCAGAAGTCAAGATCATAAAATCTTACTGCTTATAGATCTGTAACTAGGCCATTTTGTTTGTCCTTTTGTGGGAAAGAGTTTGTCATGTCCCATAGCCAGTGAACACAGTTAAGAGAGAACTAAGAGCATTATTGAGTAACTGTAAAACATGGTTTTATGAGAGTTATTGAAGTTTTTTTTTTTTGTTTGTTTGTCTTGTTTTGTTTTAAATAGATGAGAGTCTGTGGACTAGCTAAATAGACCAGGCTGACCTTGAACTCAGGAGTCTGCCTGTCTGCCCTCTAAGCACTGGGATTAAAAGTATGTTCCACCATACCCACTGGTTTTAACACACAGATTTAAACAGCTAGTTGCTGGGGAAGTAAACGGTTATTGACCTTCTTTTCCTTCTTGAAAGAGTCGCTTTGTAACACTGTGTCAGCTGGGCCTTTAGCTTGCCTCTGCATCTGTGCTTAGTCTTGTTTTCCTTTTTTTTTTTTTTTTAAGATTTATTTATTTATTATATGTAAGTACACTGTAGCTGTCCTCAGATACTCCAGAAGAGGGAGTCAGATCTTGTTACGGATGGTTGTGAGCCGCCATGTGGTTGCTGGGATTTGAACTCCTGACCTTCGGAAGAGCAGTCGGGTGCTCTTCCCCACTGAGCCATCTCACCAGCCCTGTTTTCCTTTCTTGTGCAGGGTTTACTATGTAGCATTGCCTAGCTTGGGCCTCACTATGTGGACCAGGCTGACCTTGAATCTCTGGCTTTCTCTCTGCCTGTCTCCCTAGGCTGGGATTGACAGGCTGGGCCACCTCCCCAGCCCCTCATTCTGAAGGCTCTGCTTTATGCTGCACCTACCTTGCACTTGCTTTTATTTGTTTCTCTGTGTGTTCTTCCCTGTCTACTGCAGTCCATCTGTATGGATGGAGACATAGATTTCTAACTCAGCACTCTCCTAAGCCTCTGGATACTCCTGTGTGTGTGACCCACAGCTCCCCATTCATCTTGATTTCTTTCTGGGGTTTCTCAGCTCATGGCAGGATTGTCATCTGTTACCCCACTTTTACTGCAGTTCAGTCATTCAGTCAGCTTGGTATACGTTATATATTACATGTAACTGAACCCTTTTCACTTTCCCCATCCTGACCACTGTCAGTAGGGCAAGTGTCATTGCCTGGATCATGGCAGGCAGCGGTCTCGTCTGCTTCTTTCTGACCTCTGCAGTGCAGCTAGAGTAATTCTGAAATGCATCTGATGTCACCACTGCTTAAAATATCTCATTCATTTCAGAGAATGGAATCATCAAGACAGATAAAGTATTTGAAGTGATGCTGGCTACAGACCGTTCCCACTATGCAAAATCTAACCCTTACATGGATTCTCCACAATCAATAGGTAAGCTTTATATTTCTAAAAAGAGCAGTATACATATATGGATTATAACCCCATTAATGGAAATTTTGTTGCCTAGTTTTATATCCCAACCTACCCCTTGTAGCAAAATGCATCTTTTTCTGTCTTTAAAAATATATTATGTGAATTAGGAAGTTTGGGAATATTTTAAGGAAAACCAAAAGTTTAATGGAAATTTAAGAGTTGTAGCTGAGTGCTGTTTATTGGGGATCCTTAATTTTGAAATTGCATATTAGCATTGATTTTTAAAGTCAGTATTTAAAGGCAATGAGTAACTAAGTCATTGATGGTTCTGCTTCGTTGGCCCCATGGATGCTTTGCCTTTCCTTTGTGTTTAGAAAGTTCCACATTTAATTCCTTGTCCTGAAGCAGGTTTTGCTGAGCTGCTGAGCCTTGGCAGTGGGCGCCTTTGAGGCTTAGAAGTGCCTCAGGATTCTGTCGGCCAGCTGCCATGTCTTCTTTTGAAGCACTGTGACAGTCAGCAAGAAGGCCCTGGGGATCTTCTGAACCCCGAAGGCACCTGCTCCCACCGCTCAGTGAAAACTGCTTCAGAGGCAGAGCAGCAGGTAAAGAAATGTGGAGAGTGTAACATCGGAAGGGAGAGAAACATGGGCTAAAATGCAGCACAGGACAGTAATTTACCGCTGATGGCAAAGAGGAGCATGTTGAAGTGCTTCACTGGTCTCCTAAGCTGGCTGGCTGCCTGGCAGAACGGTGAACTACATGTGAAACTAATTCTGCTAAGACTTTGCATACTGATTTTACTCAGGAAGGTTTTTCCGTTTATAACTATGAAGAAAATTCTTCCTGGTGTAAGCCTGTACTTCCAGCTACTTGGGAAGACTAAGACAGAATGATGCTGAGTTCAGGGTCTGCCTGGGCTCATACGAGACACTCTCAGACAGAAGGAAACCAAGAAAGGACCAAAGCACCCTAGCTGGCATGACCCATGTAAACTGAGCACTTGGGAGGCGAAGGCGGTTTTGGGGGGGGGGGGGGTGGATCAGGAACCCAGGGCCTGCCCTAGCTACAATGCAAGACTAGCCTCTACTTGATGGGGCCTTGTCTCAAACTAGTGGTTTATAGATTTATAGGTCTCTGCAAGATCTAAACAAGCGGGAATGCACTCAAAGCGGTGGTGTGGCTCTTTCCTTCATTAGCAACAATACAGAGGGCGTCTTAGAGGTAGAGGGGTGAGTGTGTTTACTAGATGAGTACATTAGCCTTTGGGGTGATTGTATTTTCTAACTTCTACCTATGTCAACTTTTTTAACAGACTTTGCTTAAAGATCATAAAAACTGAAAAAGAATTGTGAAAAACAATGTATGGCTGTTAGAAAAGGAGCTGAGTGCATTATGTGTTGTGTTCTTGTAGCAGAGAGTGTGTCAGCATTCTCTTTTTGTTTTGCAGGTTTCCAGGCAACAATCAGTGCCCCTCATATGGTGAGTTAACTTTGTTCATTTGCTCACAAACAGGGCACATGTCACTCAAGTCATGAACATACTTCTTTTCCTTTTTTTTTTTTGAGACCATGTCAGATCAGGCTGGTCTCAAACTCAGACAGGTATATGCCTCTGCCTCTTGCCTCCCAAGTGCTGGGATTAAACGTATGTACTGTCATGCCTGGCCAAACATCTTATTTATATTTGGTGTTTATAAGAAGTCTTCTTGTTAGAAGCTGCCATTATTAAAGGCTCCCGTGTTATTAGTACGTGTGACATAAAAATTGAACATAGCAAACAGAAGAGAGGATTTTACATAGCGCAGTGGCTTTATGCTGTCTGACTTTTCCTTGGATGATGTGAACAAATGTCTGTTCACTGCAGTCAGGCCCCAGCAGCAGACCAGAGACAGTTCAGCCAGTTGATTTGGTAAGCTAGAGAGCTTTTTGGGATTACTTAGATGAGCCTGGTAACTCCAAGGCCACCGTGTCACTGCAAGGGACACCCTCGCTGTAATGCACAAATCGACTGTAATGCACAAAAGCTACATCTAGGAGCCCCGAGATCTTTGGGCAATTCTATCAGACTCTTCACCCAAAATTGTTGACACTTCTTAGAACCTTGAAGAGAGAGGCAAGCAGTATGTTACCTTTCCTGAGTCCCCAGAGTCTTGGGGACATCCCCCTTCCCTCCAGTGGGCAGTGTTGCAGCGTAGAGGAACTAGCTACAGCCTCATGCCGTCAGGATCTCAAGCTTCCACAGCTTACTCGGAAAAGTCTTCAGAGAATAGTGATGCATAGCAGGTGGAAAGATATGTGACTTTGAAAAGACCTGTTTTACGTGATCTTGGTGTCTCTGTGTAGCCTTGGCTGCCCTCAAACTCTTTAGTCCAAGTTGGCCTCAAACTCATAGAGATCTGCCTGCCTCTGCCTTCCAAGTCCTGGCACTAAAGGAGAATACTATCACCATCCAGCTAAAAATATTTATTTTTATTTTATGTTTATGTGTAATTGCCTGCATGTGTGTATGTATGTTTACCACGTGCAGCTAGCTCCCAAATAATTGAGACAGAGACCCATAGACTTATTCAGCAAGCGTTAAGCAAAATAACTGAGCGGATATTCCTAACTCTCTATACTATCTACATTCCAACCACATGCTCCAATTACTTGCAGTTTTACGAATCCTGGCTTGTTCTGCTCCATGTGTGTCTTCATGGAGAACTCCTTGGTGACTCTTGCTCATACTTGACCTCATGGCAACCTTTTTCTTTTTCTACCTACCTTATAGCCCTTCTTCTCCTGGACCTTTACCTGCCTCATGGTGAACTCTTTCTACCTGGCTCTTTTCCCTGGGACCCCTGGTTGGAATTGGAAGTGCAGCCTTTCTGTCTCCTCTGATCAGTCATTGGTTGTTCAGCCTTTTATTAACAAATGAGAGACAGTTGAGGAGGGTTCTTTATATCATGTTGATTTCCACTAGATCTCAGGGAACGGAAATCAGCATCTGAATACAGAGCACAAGGCCAACCTCTAACACATGGGTACTGGTACAGAAGCCAAGTCTCCTCCCTACAAGAGCATCAGTCTCTTTAGATCGTTAGTTATCTTTCCATTGTTGTGATAAAACATCATGATCCAGGCTGTTTATTAAGGAAAACATTTAATTTGGGGTTCTTGGTTTCAGAGGGTTAGAACCTATGATTCATGACGGAGAGCTTAACAACAAACATACAGGCATGTGTGTAGGCTGCAGTAGTAACAGAGCTTGTGTGTGATCCACAAGAATGAGAGAGGAGGGAGGGAGGGAGGGAGGGAGGGAGGGAGAGAAGAGAGGGAGGGAGAGAAGAGAGGGAGGGAGAGAAGGAAGGAAGGAAGGAGGGAGGGAGGAAGAGAGAGGAGAGGGGAGGGGAGGGGAGAGGAGAGGGAGAGAAGAGAAGAGAAGAATAGAGAAAAGAGAAGAGAAAGAGGAAAGGAAAGAAAAGAAAGAGGAGGGGAGGGGGAGAGGAGAGGGAGAGGAGAGGAGAGGAGAGGAGAGGGGAGGGGAGGGGAGAGGAGAGGGAGGGGGAGAGGGAGGGGGAGAGGGAGGGGGAGAGGGAGGGAGAGGACAAGCCCACCCCTCCTGATTTTTCCAAAACATCACCAGCTGAGTACCAACATTGCAAATACATGAGCTTGCTGGGGCCATTCTCATTCAGACCGCCCCAATACTGTAGAAGTAAAAGTACAATTTTATCCATTTGCTTTTGCTTTTAAGAGTTTAACATAAGCCCTGTGGTGGTGGTGGTGGTGGTGGCGGCAGCAGCTCATACTTTAATCTCAGTTTTTTGGAAATAGAATAGAGGCAGGTGGTGGGTCTTTGTAAGTCGAGGCTACCCTGGTCTATGGAGTGAGTTCAAGACCAGCCAGGGCTACACAGAGGAATCTTGTCTCATAAAAAAGGGATTTGACATAGTTTTGTTTTGTTTGTTTTTTTGAGACAGGGTCTCAACATGTAGCCTTTGCTAGGCTGGAACCCACTCTGTAGACCAAGTTGACATTTGCCTCCTGAGTAACAACAGCGCACTCAGTACTTTTTATGACTTTTATGAAGTGCTATTATTAGCTTACAGTTATATTTGCTAACGTTATTTGTTTTTATTATAGAAGATTGGAGCTAACTTAAATCTCTTCAATATTGATACTTGTTAGAATTCATTTATACATATCTGACTATAGTCTAAGCTATAAAGAAGAACACATGGCTCTATAAGTATTGAATTTCCCTTCAGAATATAGTAAGTGAAACAATATTTGCTTGTACATAGCAAAGTAAATATTTTTCCAGAAAAGTTAGAAGAAACTGGAAATGTTGGTTGCCTTTAGGGAATAGAACTAACTGGATAGCTGGGAAGGCAGGGGCTGATGGTTTTCCACTGAGAACCCCCGTTTTTAACCTTGTGACTTGAGTTTAATTTATAGAGTTGTTCCCTAAAATCCCAGGAGCACTTTAAACGTAGGAGGACTAATGGAGCTTCAGAACGCTTACGTAATTACTCTGGAGTCGCTCTGTTCCCGGTGTCGTCACGAGAGTAGAGACTTTGGTAGAAAGTTACCAGCTGTGTTTATATGAGGTGGTATGTAGACTTGAAGAGAAATTCATGCTAATGTTCTTTCATCAGCACGCATATGCACTAGAACTTCTGTTTGACCAGCTGCATGAAGGTGCTAAAGCCCTGGACGTGGGCTCTGGAAGTGGAATCCTCACCGCCTGTTTTGCACGGATGGTAAGAACTTTATTCTCCCTTGTCATCCCAATAGAAGTGTATTGTGTGACTTACCTATGGTTTCTTCTTACTGGTGGTTTCAATTTGTTTGTTTGTTTACTTACGTTCTATTAAGATGGTAATCCTAGCCGGGTGGTGGTGGCGCACACCTTTAATCCCAGCACTCGGGAGGCAGGCGGATTTCTGAGTTCGAGGCCAGCCTGGTCTACAAAGTGAGTTCCAGGACAGCCAAAGAAACCCTGTCTCGGAAAAACCAAAACCAAACAAACAAAAAGATGGTAATCCTATAAGTATCATTTAGGATTATTGTTGCAAGTGACAAACCCAAACTGTAGAGCTCAAAGAAAATTTATTTAGCTTATCTAATGGTAAAGGGCTTTCCTGGCTTCTTCTTGTGGCTGGATTTAGAAGACCAGGCTTTATTTTATTTTATTTATTTTGGGTTTTTGGGACAGGAACTCTCTACATAACTCTTGACTATCCTCAAACTCACCCTGTAGACCAGGCTGGCCTCAGATTTACAGAGATTCACCTGTCTCTGCCTCCCGAGTGCTGGGTTTAAAGGCATGCGTCACCATGCCTGGCTGCTTGGTTTCTCTCTGGGTCTTTATTTACCCTTACATTTCTCTGCATGTGCATCCTGATTAGACAGCCTCTATCCTGTGCTCCCAATACGGCAGTCCACTTATTCAAACTACATTCTACTAAGTTCTCACTTAACAGAAAAAAGCAGAGCAAGCCTGGTTTTCAGGCCATCTTACTGTCTCTTAAAAATAGAGATGGAACTTTTCCCGTAGGAGAGGAGATGGCAGAAGCCCTGTTTACTGTATCCAGTGCCTTGTTTAGTGAGGCACAAGAGGCTTATTTGGTGACACTGTCAAGAGTGTAAGCTGGGACCACTAAGGCACAGGGAGCGAAGGTTCATCTGTGCTCAGAGTCTGATCAGGTTGCTTTGAGGAGGCCTGTGTCCAGAGCCCACCGCAGGAGGTTCTGGTCTACTGAGTGGATGCATCTGTCTTAGATTAAAATGTAAATGAATGTGCAGTAGCTTCTATAGTATAACTCTGCAGAGATGGCAATTTTGCCAATTTTTTTTTCCCCTTGTTGTTGATTAAATATCTAAGATTGGTGCCTGGCACACAGTGGGGTATCACAAACTTCTTTTCAGATATTTTGCTTGTTTTGTAGACTTTAAGTCCTCAGAGCTGGGTATCAGGAATTCTTTTATAAAAAGGGGCAGATAGCATTGAACTAATGAGTAGTTAGTTCTCTAGGGTTAATATGTTGCTGGTTTTAAAGGAATATTCATTTTAAAAATATCATTAGAGGGCTGACAAGATGACTCAGCAGGTAAAGAAAGACACATGCTGCCAGACCTGACAACCTAAGTTTAATTCCTGAAACTCACATGGTGGAAAGAGAGTACAGCTTCTATACGTTCTTCACATGTGCCAGGACTCGTGCCCCTTACATTGCAAACTAAATAAATACATGTAGTTTTAAAAAGGTCTCCGACTTATCTTTTCAGAATGATAGTGTTTGTCAAGCTTGTCAGTGCTCTGAGTACTTGCCATGTGTTCTTTTGTTTCTCAGAGCCTCTATGTGGTGTAGGCCCTGCCTCTTCTTACTTTGTATGTGAGAAACTGATGCCTGATTTCAGAATGATTCTGAATTCAGAGCCTTGATTCTGTTACCATGTTTGTAATTAGTACTGACACTTAAGTCCTTTTTATATGTTTACGTGTTTTCTCTTTTGAGACAGAGTCTTACTGTGTAGCCCTAGCTGCCCTGGAACTTGCCATGTAGATTGGGCTGGCTTCTAATTCAGAGATTTGCCAGGCTCTGCCTCTTGAGTGCTGGGATTAAGAGCATGTACCATCATGCCTGGTTTCTTCTTCTTCTTCTTCTTTTTTTTTTTTAAATGTGTCTTCATATTTTTCACTAGTAGTAATAGCATTGGGTATAGGAATTTCACCTCATCATTTTTTTTTGTTGTTTTTGACTTCAAACAACCAAGGCTTGCCTCAAATTTACTCTGTACTCAGACTGGTCATCCTGCCTCAGCTTCCCAAATTATGGGATGATAGGTGAGTGCTATAGTGTCTGGCTTCTTAAAAATTTTTATGTAATATTGGATTTTTCTAAAATCTATTTTATTTTTTGGAGACAAGATCTAAACGTAGCTTTGGCTGGCCTGGAACTTGTTATGTAAACTAAACAGGCCTCAAATTCATAGGAATCTACCTGCTAATAAAAGTAATGATAGACCATCATACCTGGCTCAACAGCTGCTGAGTAGTCTTTACATTACCTTTGTCTTAGTTAGGGTTCACTGTTGTGAACAGACATCATGACCACAGCAACTCTTAGAAAATAGTTCATTGGTGCTGGCTTACAGTTTCAGAGGTTAAATCCACTATCATGATGGGAAGCATGGCAGCATAAAGGCAGGCATGGTGGAGGAGCTGAGAATTCTACATCTTGCTCCTAAGGCAGCCGGAAGGATACTTTATCCACACTGGTCAGAGCTTAAGCCTAGGACCTCAAGTCTACCCCCACAGTGACAAACTTCTCCAACAAGGCCACACCTACTCCAATAAGGCCACACCTCCTAATAGTGCCATTTCCCATGAGCCAAGTATTTTCAAACCACCACACCTGGACCTTACCTTTTTTTTTAAAGGAAAAAAAAAAAAACCTTTTCAAGATCTTTATAAGTTCTGGATTATAGTTCACTCCAGATATAGTCAAGTTGAGAACTTAGAATAGCCATCAAAGTTCTGGATTTAAAAATATATTTAGTTTTTTGAGACTGGGTCTCACCATATTGTTGTGTCTGGAACTCACTAAGTTTGAGGCCTGCCTAGTCTACAGAGTGAGTTCCAGGACAGCCAGGGCTACACAGAAAAACCCTGTCTCGAAAAACCAAAAAACCAAACAAACAAAAAATTAAAAATGTAAGAAAGACACAATTTTTTTAGTATTATAAGTTTTTGTAGGGAATTGGGGGGTGGGTATGGGGGACTTTTGGGATAGCATTGGAAATGTAAATGAGGATAATACCTAATTAAAAAAAAAGGAAAAAAAATTAAAAATCAAACAGCATAGATAACAAAGCATTATATTTTAGAATATCTTCCCATTTAAGTGAATAGGTATTTAACCTTATTTGTAAACATGGACAGTTGTAAACAGTCAGATAAATAGCAACACAAGGGCAGCACACATGTGAAAACTGTTCACTCTCATTAAAAACCAAAAATGAAATGCAAAAAAAAAAGTTTTTGTAATTTAGTTTAACTTTATAATTGTTTAAATAAAATTACCTCAACAACAAAAAAAAGTTGTACATGGTAATTATGATAAATTGAGAGTTCAGCAGATAAAAGACTTAAACTTTTTTTTTAAAATTTCTCATTGCAGGATATGGGTTTTAATTAAGGAATTAATGAAACCTCAGAAAAGCAAATTTAGCCCTGTGGACTCTTGAATTATCTTTTGTTTTTCAGGTTGGAAATAGTGGAAAAGTCATTGGAATTGATCACATTAAAGAACTAGTAGATGACTCAATAACTAATGTCAAAAAGGATGACCCAATGCTCCTGTCCTCGGGGCGAGTGCGGCTGGTGGGTGAGTGGCAGAACGCTTACCGGTTCTTTTCATTTGCACAAGAACAATGTTTAGAGCTAAGAACAGCAGTCTTTGCTGGCACCGAGACACCAAGTAGAAACAGCAGCCCTCATCCATTTCAGCGGACACACATGGCGCGTGTGGCTTGATCTCAGCTCACTTGCCAGCTCAGCAGTGAGGCTGACTTTGATGCACTCTGCCCACTGGATTTCCCTTCCCCAGGGCCTGGTCAGCTCTCCGCTTGCTTGGATTCATCTCTGACATGCGTGTCGTAGTGATGACTCTTTTGTTGCCTTATATAATTTCTTCACTCCTTAGTGGTATATATTTGTATTTTATTGCTACTTTCCTTTTATTTTCTTGCCTTCCCCATGCTAGGTAGTGCTGTACCAAGCTACGTCCCCAGCCCTTGTGCTAAATAGGAATTCTTACCTGTAAGTGGTTAGGCTTACCATTCTTCCCCAGTCTTCAATGTCTTAAGGATATATGAAGTCAGAAGTCCTTACCCCCTCCATCTTCACAGCAAATGTGACACCGATTCTCAGAGTGTAACTTCTTTTTTAGTGGGTGATGGAAGAATGGGATACGCTGAAGAAGCCCCTTACGACGCTATTCATGTGGGAGCTGCAGCCCCAGTTGTGCCCCAGGCAGTGAGTTGGGATTTATTTTTTTATTTGTGTGTTTTAGCCCTATAAAACTTAAAATATTTTTTATGTAGCAATGTAGCAATGAGTTCCAGATAAAGTTCAGAATATATGTAGACATCCATGTATTGTAGTTAATACTAAATGCTAAGAGTTTATTAGATTAAAGGAAAATGTCTGTATGAAAGAATTTTTCAGAGTAGTCAAAGAGGATAGAATAGTGGAACTTGAACTGGGTCTAAGAGTCATTGGATGGGTGGTGGTGGCGGCGGCGCACGCCTTTAATCCCAGCATTTGGGAGGCAGAGGCGGGTAGATTTCTGAGTTTGAGGCCAGCCTGGTGTACAGAAAGTGAGTTCCAAGACAGCCAGGGCGACACAGAAACCCTGTCTCAAAAAAACAAAACAAAAAAACCCAAAAAACAAAAAAAGAGTCATTGGAACCTCCAGCTCAGTACTCAGACTGTGCCTACACAGTCTGAGCTCAGTACAGGGATTACACTCACCTGGCTTGGGAACGGGAGGTGGCATAGAAGGAGCTCGGTGCTTATGTAGACTTGAAGTGTACATGTGATGTCAAGAAGGTAGAGAAGAAAGGACTGGCCTTGAGAGCCAGCCTGGGGGTACAGGAAGACTCTTGTTTTTCATTAGAACTCAGTTATAACTCAGACACATAATTCAAAGGCAATTCAGTACTCAAGTATTACTTTAAAAAAAGCTGGGTGGTGGTGGTGCATACCTTTAATCCCAGCAGAGACAGGCTAATCTCAGAGTTCTAGGCCAGCCTGGTCTACAGAGTGAGATCCAGGAGAGCCAGGGCTACACAGAGAAACTTTGTCTCAAAAACCAAACCAAACAAAAAAATTAAAAATGTGAAAAAAAAAAAAAAAAAAGATCTGGTGACCAAATTTTAACCAAAAACAACCTTCTTGGGGATAATACTATCCAAAGTGTCGGATTTCTTACTTATGAATAACATAAGGTTGTATTATTCAAAGGATAGTATGTGATGTAACCGTTTTCAGACCGGAAGCATAGTCTTGGTGTATGTCCATAGGTCTGTTCTCATCCCAGCACTGAAGGCATCCAGTTTAACCTCCACATGCAGCCCTGCTCTGAGGATTCCCTTACCGTTGTCTGAGAGACGCCCTAGATCCACCGCAATCGGATAGCACTTACTTGTTGGTTCTCTGTACTTCTCCCTTCTCCATGCCCCCTTCCACAACAATCTGCAACACGCTCCACTGGCATTAGAGTTCTCTGTTGCAGTGTGTTCTGCCCAAACACACTGAGCTCTTTTGCTGTACCAGGCAGCTCTGTCAGGTGTTATAATGACAAAGATGAATATAACGTAGCTTCTATCATCAAATTACTTGTAGCTTAGTAGGGGAGGTGGAGAAATAAAGGGGTAAGTGGGGAATTAGTTACTAGAACTGTGCTTTGTGTTCTATGCTGAACCAACAGGGAATGAAAAGTATTTTTTGGAGGGGAGGAGGTCCAGAAAGTTGAAAGAGCAGCATTTAAGTTTGCTGTTACTAAGTCTATACAATGGAGGAATGCATAGGTCCCGTTAGAAAAACCAGTAACCTAGAGATGGCTTAAGTGTAGGCGGGTGTATAATGTATTATATGTAAGAGACCTGAGCCACTGGATTTTGTTAAGCCTGACGGGTCCTGAAATGAACCCCTGAGGACGCTAAGATGTTCCTTAGGAAGTGCCTTTCTGCTTCTGCCCACGGACATTGAATGTTACTCACTGCACTGTCCGATGGCATGGCTGTTTCACACCTGTAACTTGCTATGTGGGGTGTTTTGTTTTTTCTCCTAGTTAATAGACCAGTTAAAGCCTGGTGGAAGATTGATATTGCCAGTCGGTCCTGCAGGAGGAAACCAAATGTTGGAGCAGTATGACAAGCTACAAGATGGCAGTGTCAAAATGAAACCTCTCATGGGGGTGATATACGTGCCTTTAACAGATAAAGAAAAGCAGTGGTCCAGGTGGAAGTGATTTTCTCTTCTGCTCTTTCCTCCTCCACACAGTCAAGGTGAAAGGCTGTGGGCTTTAAGACCTTAGCCTGCAAGAGCTGATTTGAGTGGTTTCCTTCATGCTACCCCATTAAAGCATCAGAAACTCATGGCATTAAAGAGTGACAAGTGTTGCATGGTCAGTTTGACTCGCAGCTTTAGGAAGGGAGGGCGAGGCCTGGTCGGCACGGCATGCTTTGCAGGGTGACCTTATTTATTTATCAGATTTTTCTGCATAATTATGTCATGTTATAGCTGCTATATGGCTATGGAAATAAATGCTTTGATCTGGAAAAGAAGCCATCATTCTTGCTTTATTCACTCCCTCTAATACTACTGTGACAAGGAAAAAGAAAAATATTTGGAAAGGGCAAAGATATTTGTCCCAGTTTTCAAAAAAAAAGTCAGAATCCCAGAGAGGACGGTCCCAGAGAGGTTGATGTCTTTGGGTCAGTTCCTGGGCGTGCATCAGTGGTCTCAGAAGCACGGTAAGAAGTCAACGTGTCGGCATGCTGTAGATTAGGACAGCCAGTTTTGAGCACTTTTGGATAAACTTTGAGAGGAAAGGGATTGCAGAAGCTGTCCAGTGATACCTACGCACCAGGTCTCGTAGCTGCCTGGAGGGCATGCAGCACAGAGCTGCGCTCACAGCAGTGCTGTCCCCATAGCATCACGTGGCTCACTAGGAAGCCAGTGCCTGCTTTTGCTCAGTGCCACCGTCTCAGCCGAATGCATCTTCACTCCTCTCCCCATGGAGAGATGCAAGGACAGCATAGTGGAGTGCTGTGCCCTGTTGCTTGAAACTGGTGTCCAAATAAGGGCAATCTCTCAGTGTCTGCCTTAGAATCCTTCCTAGTTGACAAAAATTTTATTTCAAAAGGATTTTTGGTTTGGTTTGGTATTTTAATAAGTGGCAATTTTAAATACAATGGAACTTCTAATTTTGCTTTCTATACAGGCACCATTGAATGACTTTTTAAAATTCCTGTGTGTGTGTGTGTGTGTGTGTGTGTATGTGTGTATGTGTCTTTGCATGTGTGCATGTGTGTATGCCATTGCATGGGTGTGGAGCTCAGAGAACAACTTGGAGAAGTCAGTTCTCTCCTACTATGTGGGGCCCAGGGATTGAACTTAGATTCTGAGTATAGACAGTAAGTCGCCTTTACCCACTGAGCCATCTTGAGAGTTTAATTGCAAAAGTAATAACTTAATTGCTTAAAGCAGTGTTTTACTCTTGGATTTGTGATCATCCATGAATATATTAGACCAATCAGGGGCCTCACCCTTAAAAAACAAAAACAAAAACAAAAACAAAATATAACAACTCTCAACCTCCCCACAGCCAGTTGACAGTATTCTACCGTCCATGCTGGGACTTTGTCTGGCTTGAAGTTGTGTGTTGCTTTGTGCATGCTGTGACAGTTTCTGTGATTTCATATGTGCAACTGAGCTGCACCACTGTATCTGGGGAAAGCGGTTTGCTTACAGTCATCCACTGCCTCTGGCTCAGTCTTTGCAGCCGATCTCTGCAATGATCCCAAGGCTTGGGGAGGTATCATGTCCCATTTAGTCTTTGCAGCCGATCTCTGCAATGATCCCAAGGCTTGGTGAGGTATCATGTCCCATTTAGTCTTTGCAGCCTATCTCTGCAATGATCCCAAGGCTTGGGGAGGTATCATGTCCCATTTAGTCTTTGCAGCCGATCTCTGCAATGATCCCAAGGCTTGGTGAGGTATCATGTCCCATTTAGTCTTTGCAGCCTATCTCTGCAATGATCCCAAGGCTTGGGGAGGTATCATGTCCCATTTAGTCTTTGCAGCCGATCTCTGCAATGATCCCAAGGCTTGGGGAGGTATCATGTCCCATTTAGTCTTTGCAGCCTATCTCTGCAATGATCCCAAGGCTTGGTGAGGTATCATGTCCCATTTAGTCTTTGCAGCCTATCTCTGCAATGATCCCAAGGCTTGGTGAGGTATCATGTCCCATTTAGTCTTTGCAGCCGATCTCTGCAATGATCCCAAGGCTTGGTGAGGTATCATGTCCCATTTAGTCTTTGCAGCCGATCTCTGCAATGATCCCAAGGCTTGGGGAGGTATCATGTCCCATTCAGTCTTTGCAGCCGATCTCTGCAATGATCCCAAGGCTTGGTGAGGTATCATGTCCCATTCAGTCTTTGCAGCCTATCTCTGCAATGATCCCAAGGCTTGGGGAGGTATCATGTCCCATTTAGTCTTTGCAGCCTATCTCTGCAATGATCCCAAGGCTTGGGGAGGTATCATGTCCCATTTAGTCTTTGCAGCCGATCTCTGCAATGATCCCAAGGCTTGGTGAGGTATCATGTCCCATTTAGTCTTTGCAGCCTATCTCTGCAATGATCCCAAGGCTTGGTGAGGTATCATGTCCCATTCAGTCTTTGCAGCCTATCTCTGCAATGATCCCAAGGCTTGGTGAGGTATCATGTCCCATTTAGTCTTTGCAGCCTATCTCTGCAATGATCCCAAGGCTTGGGGAGGTATCATGTCCCATTTAGTCTTTGCAGCCTATCTCTGCAATGATCCCAAGGCTTGGTGAGGTATCATGTCCCATTTAGTCTTTGCAGCCTATCTCTGCAATGATCCCAAGGCTTGGGGAGGTATCATGTCCCATTTAGTCTTTGCAGCCTATCTCTGCAATGATCCCAAGGCTTGGTGAGGTATCATGTCCCATTTAGTCTTTGCAGCCGATCTCTGCAATGATCCCAAGGCTTGGGGAGGTATCATGTCCCATTTAGTCTTTGCAGCCGATCTCTGCAATGATCCCAAGGCTTGGTGAGGTATCATGTCCCATTTAGTCTTTGCAGCCTATCTCTGCAATGATCCCAAGGCTTGGGGAGGTATCATGTCCCATTTAGTCTTTGCAGCCAATCTCTGCAATGATCCCAAGGCTTGGTGAGGTATCATGTCCCATTTAGTCTTTGCAGCCTATCTCTGCAATGATCCCAAGGCTTGGGGAGGTATCATGTCCCATTTAGTCTTTGCAGCCGATCTCTGCAATGATCCCAAGGCTTGGGGAGGTATCATGTCCCATTTAGTCTTTGCAGCCTATCTCTGTAATGATCCCAAGGCTTGGTGAGGTATCATGTCCCATTTAGTCTTTGCAGCCTATCTCTGCAATGATCCCAAGGCTTGGTGAGGTATCATGTCCCATTTAGTCTTTGCAGCCGATCTCTGCAATGATCCCAAGGCTTGGTGAGGTATCATGTCCCATTTAGTCTTTGCAGCCGATCTCTGCAATGATCCCAAGGCTTGGGGAGGTATCATGTCCCATTCAGTCTTTGCAGCCGATCTCTGCAATGATCCCAAGGCTTGGTGAGGTATCATGTCCCATTCAGTCTTTGCAGCCTATCTCTGCAATGATCCCAAGGCTTGGGGAGGTATCATGTCCCATTTAGTCTTTGCAGCCTATCTCTGCAATGATCCCAAGGCTTGGGGAGGTATCATGTCCCATTCAGTCTTTGCAGCCGATCTCTGCAATGATCCCAAGGCTTGGGGAGGTATCATGTCCCATTTAGTCTTTGCAGCCTATCTCTGCAATGATCCCAAGGCTTGGGGAGGTATCATGTCCCATTTAGTCTTTGCAGCCGATCTCTGCAATGATCCCAAGGCTTGGTGAGGTATCATGTCCCATTTAGTCTTTGCAGCCGATCTCTGCAATGATCCCAAGGCTTGGTGAGGTATCATGTCCCATTTAGTCTTTGCAGCCGATCTCTGCAATGATCCCAAGGCTTGGTGAGGTATCATGTCCCATTTAGTCTTTGCAGCCGATCTCTGCAATGATCCCAAGGCTTGGTGAGGTATCATGTCCCATTTAGTCTTTGCAGCCGATCTCTGCAATGATCCCAAGGCTTGGGGAGGTATCATGTCCCATTCAGTCTTTGCAGCCGATCTCTGCAATGATCCCAAGGCTTGGTGAGGTATCATGTCCCATTCAGTCTTTGCAGCCTATCTCTGCAATGATCCCAAGGCTTGGGGAGGTATCATGTCCCATTTAGTCTTTGCAGCCTATCTCTGCAATGATCCCAAGGCTTGGGGAGGTATCATGTCCCATTCAGTCTTTGCAGCCGATCTCTGCAATGATCCCAAGGCTTGGGGAGGTATCATGTCCCATTTAGTCTTTGCAGCCTATCTCTGCAATGATCCCAAGGCTTGGGGAGGTATCATGTCCCATTTAGTCTTTGCAGCCGATCTCTGCAATGATCCCAAGGCTTGGTGAGGTATCATGTCCCATTTAGTCTTTGCAGCCGATCTCTGCAATGATCCCAAGGCTTGGTGAGGTATCATGTCCCATTTAGGCCTGAGCACCCCACAGGCACTCATTCCTGCATGCTAACTAGTTGTGGTTCTCTGTATTCATTGCTATCTACTGCAAAAAGGAACTTCCTTGATGACCAAATCTATAGGCACAATGAGAAGTCATTAGGCATCTATTTAATACTGTTATATTAGCAGAGTAATAGTAGTAAATTCTGCCTGCGGGCTACAGGTTCTTGGCCCTACTACAGAGACCAGATATGGGTTCCATTGTATGGAGTGGGTCTTAAATTCAAACAGTGTGCCTACTCCCATGGCAGTTGTGCTACTACTGTACTAGTGGGCACATCAGACAGTCATTATTATAGTTTGCAGATTTCACAGCTGAATGAAGACGATTCCTTTCCTTCTTTCAGTATAACATTTTCCAGTACTATAAAAGCTTGCCATTAGGGATAGTAGTGTTCCAGGTCAGCACTAGCTTGAGTTCCCCATAGTTTATGGCTCAAGTATGTGGTGTTTCAGCAGTAGGGTCTTACTGACAGTTTCTGGTAAGTAACCAAGAGCCATGGCACGAGCCCTTAGTAGTAAAACTGCCCCCACTTCTTCATCAACAGAATCTCTTTACATTACAAACAATCCCTGCATCTTCCTGATTCAAACTGTTAGGAAACAATAGTGTTTAAGTTATCTCCTCATAGTATATCTCATTTGTTCTTGAATGACTCTATATGATTCACTATTACTAACAGAGCTATTAAAACAATACAACAAACCTACGTGGTTGTAACCTACTGACGAACGTATAGCCATTTTTAAAGAGCCTTTCTAAGTCTTGGGCATGCTCCTTTTTATTGTAAATGATTAGATAAAGGTAAGCAGAATTTTAAACATTGGGGAAAATTTAGTAACTAGAAAGTTGAATGGGTTTGAGAGTTAGCTTATGTGGAAGTTGAGTATGTATTCACAGCAAATGTTACCTTTTCTTTGTACCCTAAAATTTAAAATTCTAGTCGAAAAGCTTGTTTTTTTCATGAGTACATGTGAACAAAGTCCAAATGGGCCCCAGTAGTAGATTACTTGCATAGCATGCTTATGATGTCCTTGAGTTTGATTGCTAGTATCCCCACAAAAAAAACAAAAACCAAACCAAAGCAAACCAAAACAACCTTAAAACAATCACCACCACCACCGCAGCAGCAGCAGCAGCCATATGGAGAGGGTATTTGGAGATGTGTTACGTTGTTGATGAGCGTTAGGATTTATTTATTAATTATTTAATGCCTTGCAAGAAATAAATACAAGTTTTACAGTTGGGTATCCTTATTCATGCTTTAATGAACTTAGTGAATAGAGCTTGGGAACCCTCTGTAGGCTGATAATCTAATATGTTCTTGAATTGCAGTTGAGACTGTTTTATGCTAATAATAAGGCTGTTGCTAGAAGACTAGTTTTGGATGGGATAGAACTGATCATTGTCATGTAAAAGATAACCCAGAGGCTGGAGACCTGTCTTGGCTTATAAAGCGCTTGCTGTGCCAAAAGGGGTTGGGTGGGGCTGAGTTCAGGTCCCTGGCACCACACTAAGTGGGTAGGGAAGAGCGAGGCAGGTGGATTCTGTGGGCTTACTGACTGACCAGCCAGTCTTGCAGTCTTGATGCTCCAGATTCAGAAATAGACTCTGAATCAAGAAATAGAGTAGACACTAACAGAGGAAGACAGCAGACACTAATGTCTGGCCTCAATGTACACACACCAGTCATGTAGCATAAAAAGGGGCTTACTAGAGAAATAATTATCTTGGTATCATTTCACATAGGCACATTATTTGTTAACCCTTGAACACAGCACCACCCCAGGAAAGCTCTCGCCTCACATCTCTATCATAGCCAAAGCATTCATCTTAGGTTTTGCCGAGACAGGTTGGTAGAGCGCCTGAGCTTTGGCCTGCAACCAGTTCCTGTTTGCCTGCTGCTCACACTTTCTCTATACATAGTATGTAATATTTCCCTGAGTCAGTTGAGATTTAATCATGATATCACACATACCCCTAAGGAATTGAGCGTTGAGTGATATCTTTATCATGCAAGTTACCCTCCGGGAGGCTTTCTGGTGCTTTGGTGTATTTCTGTGCTCGCTGGCTTCATGAGGTAGAGTTTACATGCTGTCCACTTGACTTTAGATGGCCCACTTCCCTCTCCTCTCGCTGGCAGCTGCTGGCCCCTGCTGCACGTGGCTGACTGAATGGTTTCCTTGGAGCTGATAAAGCTGCCTTATGAAGTCATCTGACAGGAATAATAACCTGCCATCCGACGATGCAGGGTCTCCAGAGAATTTGGGTTGCAAGTGCCAACAGACCCTCTAAGCAAAAGACTACTCTTTATCCAGTTTTGTGATTATATCTATTTAAAACATTGAACTCTAGATGTTTAAATTATAGTAAACAAAGTAGGTCAGCAAGACGATCCTAGACAAGCGCCATACGTTTTCTGAATTCTTTTGCCTCGAAAGGGAGAAGTTTTACCTTTAGGGTTAAAAAACCAACTTGGGGTTTGTGGTTTGCTTCTGTGTGTGGGAGAAGCATCAAAGATGCTCGGAATGACTGCTGTCAGTTCGCTTTGGCTTGGGGTTTAATGGGCTTTTATCTCTGTGTTGCTTGGAGTGTGCATATCTTACTGACTTGAATGTTGCGTCTAAATTGTTAGAGCGCCAGCCAGTTCACAGTGTGTAACCCCTAATTACATTTTTCTACTCTCTCCCCAGGGATGAACTGTGAAAGCAACGTGAGCTTGACCAGTCTATAAACCGCAGTGGGCCGCTCCTCTCGGTCCTTACAGCATTTGAGAACCAACAGCATCACAGCTTGTTTTGGACTTTGTTACACTCTTACTTTCAGCATGAAAACGTGTGGTTTTGTAGGATTTCCTAATTCCAAACGGCGCGGAGCCAAACTGATAGAGGAAGGCTGCAGAGCGTTAACTGCGTGTGTTGTTTTAACATGCCCACATTTCACTTTAAAAAAATATTAAAAGAAAGAGTTCTCCAACTGGAAAAATTAGTTTTGAAGAGTGGCTTTGCTTTTCTTGGGCACTTAATTCTGTTCCAATATTAATTCATCAGATTTATTTTGTGCATCAGATAACACCACATTCACAAGTTTAGCTTCTTTGGTAGCCAATGTCTGTTAGATGCTACTAAGAAAACAGAGATGAGCTTTCTTCTTAAAAGCCTTTGATGTGGCGTCATAGGATAGCATGTCGTAGATACAATCAGCTGCTGTTACCTTAAAACTAGGTGTTTGTAAATACTGAAACTTGAGACGACGATGATGGCAGGTGGTGTCCCAAAAACACTCAGCTGTTCCGATTGGAAATTTTGATGTAAATTTCCTCTCTCTAAAAATGCTAGGAGGCTTGTAGCTCAATATCATTTATTTGTTTCTAGTTTGCTGCTGGTAATGTATCTGCATCTAACATTCTGTGTAAGCGGTCGTGTCTTTGCACAGTTTATGCAGCGCTGCTTTGCCAAATAAAATTAAAAGCAAAAGAAGCATTGGTGGCCTTTGAATCTAGAAGGACACAGGTCTGCTAGGTCCAGATGCTGCCCACAGTCCTGGGGAAGCGTCGTAGTCTTATGATATTCTAGGAGGTAGATATGCATAGCATTCGTCCACTCTATGTGGCTGCATTTCTTCAGGATGGAGACTCTGTGTTCATTGTTTCTCTCTGCCTTCCTAGCCCAAGGCTTGCTTTTTAATAGCTCTGTAGTAAATGCTCAATGAGTGACTGGGTGAATGTAGTATGAGGAAGAATGTGGTTGAGAGTAAACATACTGAAATCCATGTCTCATCTATAAATAGATTCATTAATTTAATAACTGTAAAATGTCTGTGAAGGCAATGGCACTTTGAAGATCTTATTTAAATATGGTTTTATATTTTCTAATAAGACTTTAGTTTTTTGTGAAGATCCTAGAACTTGAGAGAAGATTAGAAGCTCCCGGTAAATGGGGCTAAGCAAAGCGAAGCCTTCCCTCTATGTGTAAGGGCACATGATTCTGACAAGAAGACTCTTAGTGTCTGAGAAGCCCATCCCCACTCTTCACATCTTAAATTACTGATTTAAAAGTCATGCAGACATCACCTGACAAGTGTCTCTTCTTGGCTTAGGTCTCAGTCCCAGGAAACTAGCATTACTGTGGTCCCGCAGACTTGAAAACCTTAACCAGCTTTGGTTTGCTGCTGGTTGTTGCTTTGGAATCCTGTCAGTGACCCCCTGGAGTCCAGGATGCATGGTCATTTGAAATATGTGTAAAGTCAAATGTTCACTCAGGCTTTAAAGCAAATAAATTCTTAAACTTACCCACCAGTCTGGATCCTTGGTAGTCATTGCACATTACAGCACGCAAATCTCTGTGCTGGGCTTCAGGACGGAAGAGGTGCTTCCAGGTCAGTTTGCCGTCCAGTGGCGGGGACAGTTTATAAATAGGCACCATACACTTCACCCAGTTTGTACAGAAACTCTGTGCCCAAGCCTTGCTCTTAGACTTGACACTTTTAGGAGGTGAAACTTTAGGATGTTGAATGAACAGCCAGTTTGAACAGCAGCACTAAGTGGGTAGAGATAGAAGAATGGTGTTAATGAGGTCTAAGCCCTTTAAAAGAGTTGAATTTATATATGTGTTTAAGACAGGTAAGAAATGCCTGATTTTCAGTGTGCATAATTTCCAGAGCATTTTATTTTCCTCATAGAAAGTACATCTGAATACACATAATGTAAAGGGCAATGAAGATACTTCGAGTCATTATAGGTAGTGTGATCTTGTGAATAAACTCTTCCTATAAATTTGCTCTTCCTAGAAGCTAAATCTAGTTGTCAGACTTGGGTTGCAGCAATAAGCTTATGTCAGGGTTGAGTTTCTCTTCAGGGCTGCTTGCTCTTTCCCAGCCAGGAACAGGACAAATCGGCACCCAGGGAAATAACTACTACTGGCCACACCAATACTTAGGACTTCATCCCCCTTGCAGCTGCCATGTTTTATTGTTTGTTTGTTTATTTGTGGCAGGTGGGGGTGGATAGCAAGATGGCTCGGGGTAAAGAGGCTTGCTGCCAAACCTGAAGACCTGAGTTTCACCCCTCCCCCCTCCCAGACCCACAGAGTAGAAGGACAGCTGACACCTGCAGATTGTTCTCTGACCTTCAGGCATGGTAGCACTTGCCTGAAATCCCAGCACTTGGAAGCAGGAAGGGTCAGAAGTCATCCTAGGTTACACAAGTTCAAGGCCAGCCCGAATTTCATGAGAGCCTGCCTTAAAGGAAAGAAAAAACCAAAAAGTTTCTACAGTGCATCTCTTCACTAAAGCATCGTAAGCATTGAGTGGATTCTAAAGGAGCCATTTTTAAAGTAATAACTTTGTAAACTCTTCAAGCTGTTCTTGAAGGAATTCCTCAGAGTGTTTAAGGCCTTTTATCTCTCTAGAGTTTTCTAATTTCTGGTAGTTTAGTGTGGCATCAAAGAAAGTCATGACAGTGTTGTCACCCAGCACTGATAGACAAATAGTAAGCATGAGTCATCTTATAAATTGTTGTAGAACTCAACCGGCTGATAACTTATTTTAGGTAAGCACTTAAACTCTTGTAGCATACAGATCATTTCTTATCGAATGCTGTGTTCCTGATGCCCTAATATCTTAATGTATTCTGTAGTGGAGATGGGCCCTGACTGGACTTTGGTTGCATCTCTGAGCTTCCACCATCTTTCAGAAAGATGGTAGTATTTTGCCCTTAGCATTGTTAAAGGTTCTCACTCAGTAAGGGGACCCACTTGAAAAGGGTACTGGCCCAAGGAAGCCTGGGACTGTGCACTGGAATATAATAAAGTGGAAATGAAGTCTAATAATTGGTTCAACTTGAATTCTTTAGTCATAACAGTTGTTGGTTGGCTCTCCCCCATCAACCCTGGGGTTCATCTTTTTAATTCTGTTTTTTGATTACATCAAGAGTTTGCTCAATTCTCTTCTTGTTTGTGGGGAAGAACACAGGATAATTGATGTTCCTCTGTCAGTACTCACAGGGTGGTTGCTGACCTGGGTTGGTGAATGCTGGGAGCCTCTGGGGTCTGTTTCACTTCTCACTCTGCCTTCTTTTCTGTCATTCAGCACTTGAGGCTCTTCAGGGCTGAGAATCTGAAGAATTTATTCAGACTGTACCAACAGGAGGAGTATGGCACACATGAAAATTGTCAAAAGGTTAGGTAGTGGCAGAACAAAGGACATTTGTGAGCAGGCTTGAGGCACCCCACACATTTGGCCATGTCTTCCAAAATGCATTGCTTGGCTTTTTCTTTTTTTCTCCCCTATCACTATTGATTTAAGCATTCTTATTATTTTACAAGGATTTTTTTCCCAGACATTATGTAGTGATGGGAAGAGCTCAGGTGGTGGTGCCGCGTGAACCCACAGCCTTGAGCCAGAGCACACCACGTTATGATCTCGGCTCCAGTGAACAGTTAGGAGATGGGCAGCAGACCTGAAGAAAATAAAAGCGGGAGGCATCATGGCCTTGGATTGGCTCATCCACTGTTCTGATCTATTCTTTGCACAGACCTCTGTGATGGTACATTTAGTGATGACAGTCTAGTTTTTTTAGTCACATAAAATGATAACAGTACCAACTGCCATTGGACAATAAAATTAAAATAAAACTTAGATGGGCTTAAAAAATGATAACACTATAAAAGAGCACTCGAAGCAGCCTTTATACCCAACAGTTTTTCCTAAGCTGTTTTGTAAATTGTTTTTATATTAAAATTAGGTTTTTGTTTTGTTCATACACAGGGTCTGTGTAATCCTTGTTAACCTGGATCTGCCTGCCTCTGCCTCCCAAGTGCTGGCTTTACTTCACCACCTGGTTAAAATTGCATTAAACAGGACTATACTTGGGATCTCAATGTTCCAATGCCACAAGGGGCTCTCTGACTTCAGCCCATTTCCGAGACACCTGCTGTGGATCTTAACTTTATTTCTGCAATCTTTGGTTTCCTGCTTTGCCAAGGACTCTTAACAGCATGTAGCCCCAGAAGTCACTGTGACTTTCTCTCTTTTTTGCACAGTGTCAGAAAAGAGACTGTGTCAGAAAAGTCACTGTGACTTTCTCTCTTTTCTTACCCACCTAGGGTAAGAGCTAGGAGAATAAAGCCACAGGCAAGACGTTTGAAGCCAGTTAAGCCAGTGTCATGAGGCCGCTTGGGAAGAAACCACTGTTTTCCCCTTGGTAGAGCAGGTCTTTGTGAGAAGTCCTCACTGAGGTTTAAACAATCTGAAGCTGTACAAAACTTGGGGTCCAGAAGCATAAAGGCTGTTGTGCTAGGAAGTGGTAACACCTAACCAGAAATGGGGCCTAGACATGAAGAGGTGAGGGGTGACAAGTTACAACCCCCTGTAGTCTCAGCAGCTCAGGGTCAAGGCTTATATTAAGAGTGCCCCTGGGGTGACTCTGAAGGAATTCATGAAGGGAAAGACTCCATCTGTGAGATGTTTACATGAGCAATCCAGTCAAAGCCTCCAACAGATAGACTGCCTTGGACAGCCATCTTGTTTGGATTGAGGGAAAACTACAGGAAAAGAGCAAAATCAGCAAGTTGATGTGACAAAAGAGCAAGGGGGACAGACAACTTCTCAGTCATTACAAGAAAGAGAGGGGGAAAGTTCCTACCAAAGAGACTATATCTCGGAAGTAAATGACAATCAAATATGGAAGGTGGGGTACCTTGTCTAAGAACCAAGCTTCTGGGTAGGCCTTAGGGAAAGGCTGTGATGCAGCTTGTTAAAGAGGTAAAGTGTCCTTTATTTTTATTTATTTTTTTAAGATTTTATTATTATATCTAAGTACACTGTAGCTGTCTTCAGATGAACCAGAAGACGGCGTCAAATCTCATTACAGATGGTTGTGAGCCACCATGCGGTTGCTGGGATTTGAACTCAGAACCTCTGGAAGAGCAGTCAGTGCTCTTACCCGCTGAGCCACCTCTCCAGCCCCAATGTGCCCTAAGTCACTGACAAGACGACTCTTAGAGGCCTTGTCCAGCTGGAGATAAGGAGCACCAAGTAGGGCCTGATCTCCAGCAGACTTCATGTGGCTTGGGGTGACTCACTTTCCTACAACCCTCAGGGTCCATTTGTGAAAACAGAGTTGGCATGACTAAATCCAAATACTAGAGTTTGGGCACATTTAGTAATCTATAATTTATAAGAAAGAATTTTTTTTAAAGGCATAAGAATAAAATAGTTTATTAAAGGACTGGTACATACAAGGCATCTTTTCTCAAGTACTTCAAAACAATAGCAATACTAGATTGTAGATAACTTCTTTGTATATAAAAGATGTGCAGAAAGAAACATGCCTTATCAGTTTCTATTTACTGGGTATGGCTATAGGTGACCTCTATGAAAATGAGCCGCACAGCATCACAGAGTGTAGGTAAGTTCACTCAACATTCATCTCTCAGACTGCTACTGTAACATTTACACCATTGATTAGCTCTAAATAGTCAGTAAGAGGCTGGAGTTAGAGTCTCAAGAGACAAAAGCAAACATTTGTTTTTCTAGAACTACCCTTTGATTAATACATTTCAATAGGTTATATTCCCTCACCAAAATCAAACCCCTTGTTAAAGGAACCACCTACTTTATATTGAGTCTAAACTAATGAGACTACAGTGGTTTTTAGTGTTTTGTAACGTTTGCCACTCAGGGTAAAGAACTAGGAACATCATGATTATAAACAGGCACCACACTGCAGTCCCCTCAGAGTAGCCTCTAGAGTATACAACCTGGCACTAAGTGGTGATGGGAAGGTCTGCCTTTACTGTCTACAAACTTAAAGGTGTTAAGCTGGATGCCAGTTTCCTGCAAAGGGGAACTTGTGCAAAAGTGCTTTCTGCTCTGGAAATACATCCTGACATTAGCTGATTGTACATTATAACATTTTAATAACATAAAGAACAGTGAGGGCTGGGGTGTAGATCAGTGGTAGAGCACTTATCTAGCCCAACCAGGCTCCTGGGTCCCACCTCCAGCCCTGCAAGACACACGAAGGGAAGCATCAGGACCCATTCCATTGAAAAGCCTGTGATACCTGGACATGGCAACATGTTTACAAACACCCAGACATCACCTTTTGGATTGATAATTCGCACGTTTTTTCATCAGAAAGGCTCATGTTGAAAACCAGTGCACATGTAAAGCAGCCACACCGCTCCATTCCATGAAGCAGCATTGAGTAGATTGTCCTTACGAATCCCACGGCTGGGGTTCTATTTGCTTTTGCCTGCCAGGTCCCTCTCCTCTGCTGCCAGCTTGTTCTCATTTCATAACCACCTACAGTTGCCCCTAGCCAAAAGGGATTCTTCTAAGGTCAGCCAGGTGTGGCAGCTACCACCTTGGCCTGGTCAGAAGCATAGGGTGGGGCTGGGTGGAGAACCTATATTCCTCCCCTGTGGGACATCACTGATCTAATCAGCATGCTTATAACATCCAGACAGACCTGCCATTGGTAACATCTCACTGAGGGTAAATTCACTTAAGATCCTTTTTCAGAGGTATTTAGCAGAGGAAAAGAAAGTGTAGCTCATGAGAACTCAGTGGAGAGAAGAGAGCCAGAAGATAAGAAAGCTGATAGGGGCCAGCAGTTGGCACCTCACAAATAAAAGGCAGGACTTCCATCTGTCACCTTGTCACATGCTGACTTTCTGTCTCAGCAAACAAGCTTCAGTCTTATGAATTCCTCTCTACCTTTGAAGACATTGTACATCCCAGGGAAATTATTTCATGATAAGTCAAGGCTTGTGTTTGCACTGTCTTCTAGCACAGTTTAAAACAAAACATCTTAATGATAGAACCCAAAGAACAGATTGTGAGTGATAGCCATCCTTGCCCCGAGCTGCTTAAATAGCGTTGTTACAGATACATCCCATTGATGAGGTAGTCCGATTCCTCAGATGTAATGGGCCGGGCTTTCTTGAGTTTCTGCTTCACCAGTCGGAGTCGGCATGTCACCATGAGAAGCAACAAAACAGTGATGGCCAGACCTAATGCCAGAGGTAGCACCGCACCTGTGCAAGGTTTGGAAAAAAAAAAAAGTGACAGTAAGTGATTGGCAACAGTGATTGCTACTGGCTACTATGTGATACTTGGCATGCATTAATTTACCCTGTCTGAATAGCTCCAGTTGATGCTAGTTTTACTGTTGCTTTTTGACAAAGGCACAGGGAGGTTAATTCCCCTGCATAGGTCAAGTCTTAAACCAAATTCTTTACAAATTGTTCTTACAATTTTTTTTTTCTTTACAAAATTGGCATCAGGAGTAGAGCCACTGCAGTGACATCATCCTTATCTCCAACTATAGTAGAGACTGTGACCATGAGAAATGTTTTCATTATCGTCATACATGACAGTTATGGCCAGACATGATCATCTTCTCATTAGCTGTAGTCTAACTCCTGATTTCTGGTTCTGGTAGAGCTTAAGATATTCACTTCCAGGGTATCATAGATGGCTCAATAGTTAAGAGCACTTATCTCTCTTCCAGAGGACCCAGCTTCAACTCCCAGCATGCACTTGGCAGCTCACAACCATCTGTAACTCTAGTTCCAGGGATCTGATGCCCTCTTTTGGCCTCCACAGGCACCAGGCGCTTGTGTGGTACCCCATATACATACAATTAACTTTTAACTTTTTTTTTTTTAATCTAGGGATCCTACTATCCCCCAGTAGACCATTTATTGAAAACTAACCTTAAATATGCTGGGATATTTGGTCAGCCCTAAAACCAGAGGCATATAGGCAACACTAAACAGACTAAGCAGATTGTATTTATGCAAGGTGTGCGTGCGTGTGTGTGTGTGTGTGTGTGTGTGTGTGTGTAAAACAATAATAAAAAGAGTCCATGAACTTTCCAGGGTTAGGGGAAGCATTTGAGAAAGGGGAGGTAGGGACTAATGTAATTATATTCTAATTAAAACTGAAAGTGTAAAGATCTGCTGGTGTAACTTTGGTTTCCCATGGGGCTGGTCCTAGGTGTCAGACCAGAATAGCCTGCAGTCTTGCAGAGTCTTGAAGGGGCATGGTAGATCTGTCTCCAGTCAGGCTCAGCAGCAGCTTCTATTCTTAGTCCCCTCCACACTTGAGTAGGGCCAGGTTGTGATGACATGGTGACACTATTTTTAGTTGCACCTTCTTGCAACTGGGCAAACTAGAGGAGCCAACATATCCGCGTGCAGTTCGATTCTGAAACATTTCATTTTGCTTATTTATTCTGTGCTCATTGATAGCTTTCCATGTGCCAGACACTGGCCTAAGTGCTACCAATCAAAGATAAACATTTTTTTTAATTGTTGCTCACAAAAATACCCAGCCCCAAGGATATACTAAGTGCTAGCTTTATAGCTGAAGTAACTCAACCACATGAGCTGGTACTAATGTTGTGCCCACATTACACACAATGAAAACTGAGGCATCTAATTCCGTGTCACCTGTGGTCTAGTCCCTACAGTGCTGATTTCCCTATCAGGGATGTGAGAACATATCTGAGTAACTTAAATCTGAGTAGACAGACATTTAGTAGAAAGACTACAGTGTAATACTGTTACAACAACAGAGTCGTGTCTGCCTGTAGGGAAGGAAGACTTTGCCCGAGTGACTTGGGTCTTAAGTTTGTTACATGTGTTTGTTCTTGAATACATGTGTATACTTTGGAGCATTTTCTGATTAACCTGCCTATAGGACTGTAGTTCTCAAATTTCCTAATGTTGAAGCCCTTTAGTACAGGTCTGGGTATCTGCATGTGGGCGGACCTGCCTGTGGTCTCACATATTTCCGATGGCCTTAGGTGACTCTTTCATTCAACCCCAAAAGGGTTGTGACCCACAGGTTGAGAAACCACTGTTGTAGAAGAGTCCAGCAATGTCCCCTGAGGCTCCTCTGTTATCTGGTTTAGGTATCTAGGGGCTGTCAGCACAGAGGCCGTGGCTGTTGCAGTGAACATGAGATCAATAGATAGAAAGGAAGATCCAGAAGACCCAACAGGAGCAGGCTCCATGGACAGGAGTCAGAGGACAGAGACAGGAAGGCAGCAGAAGACACTTCACGGAGATTGGTTGGGGAGCGAGGGATGCTCGACAGAGCATAAAGGCTCCCAGGGTGGGCCCTGGGGAGTCCGCTGGATTAGCAAATGGAAATTTATTTACAGGAGACTGGGCTATTGAATGTTTTGTGCACAGAAAAACACCCGAATGCTTGCAGCCACAGAGGTTATGAACCCGTGGAGAGAGGGAGACTAAGAGATGACCACAAAATACAGCTGAGGAGATGGCTACATCAAAGAGAGGCGGTCATGGGTGGGAATGCCCTTTTCCCATAGGAAAGGAAGAGAGGGTGGGGCAGACAGAACAGTCTGAGGGTAGCTGAGGAGTTCCCTCCAGACAGCCTTCACTTTAGGCACTTAAAACTGATCCCAGATACAGCTGGCCTCATCTTGACCTGGAGCTGATTTCACACGAAAGGGCTTTTTAAACTGCAGGTTAATAGCAGAACACCAAGGACAGTCCTGTGTCTAGAGCATAGGGAAGGATATGGAAGTGTCCAGGGGTAACAAGTTTTAAGGTAAGAAAACCTGCAGCCAATGCACAACTTAGAAGCTGGTTCTAGAACCATCTCCCATCCCACAGCCCTGCAGTCTGGAAGCATGCAGAACCCACTTCCCCTCCTTGCATCCCACTGCCCTGGGGGTTTAGAGCCACCGCTGGCTCCTAGTGCTATCCTATCCCAGTGCCCTGGGGGTTACAGCCACCGCTGGCGCCTAGTGCTATCCTATCCCAGTGCCCTGGGGGCTTACAGCCACCGCTGGCTCCTAGTGCCATCCTATCCCAGTGCCCTGGGGGTTACAGCCATTGCTGGCTCCTAGTGCCATCCTATCCCAGTGCCCTGGGGGTTACAGCCACCGCTGGTGCCTAGTGCCATCCTCATGAGAGGCATTTTCAAAGGATTAAGTGGCCTACAAGTGTCAGGACCAAGACAAAGAAAGAAACTTTGTTCTCCTGATAGGAGCTCAGACACCCCTAACCTCTTCAGCTTGGAATCTAACAGCCCCAGTTCTGCCTGTCCATGGACGGTCTGTTAGCCTCAGAGTCTGGGTTGATCAAAGATGAAAACCAGTGTTTAGGCTAAAGGTGGGGGGGGGGCAAATTTTGGGTGGACTCCTAAATCTCAGTTCTAATCCTGTGGCTCAGGCCCACCACGCATGACAAAACAGATATGAAATTCATGAAAATTTCTATTTTCCAAATCAGGTATGAGGTTGCTAATGCCTATTTAAGTCTCTTTCCCTCTCCTTCTTCCTCCCCACTTCCTCTCTCTCCATCCCTCCCCTCATCTATATCTTATCAGAATACTGAAACATATTCTTTTCCTTTTAAATGGAGTTGTGTGTCTGTGCAGTTGTATGTGTGAATGCCCACACCCATTTGTGTGGTGTGGTGTGGTGTATGGTATGGTGTGGTGTGTGGTATGGTGTGTGTGTGTGTGGTGTGGTGTATGTGTGTGTGGTGTATGTGTGTGTGTGTGTGTGTGTGTGTGGTGTATGTGTGTGTGTGCGCGAGGTATGGTGTGTGTGGTGTGGTGTGGTGTGGTGTGTGTGCGGTGTGTGTGTATATGGTATGGGGTGTATGGGTGTGTGATGTGGTGTGTGTGGTGGTGGTGGTGTGTGTGTGTGTATGTGTGTGGAGCCTCCCCCAGCCTGAAGCGGGCTGATGAAAACATTGCTGCCACAGAGAATGAGACCACCTGGGGTGGAGCCTTCTGACCTAGATGGCTCTATTGTTCTGTCACCTGTCGCTGCTCTTCTCCAGGATACATCCTATCCTGCACATCACCTACAGGCTGGCTCCAGACACCAAGAATGGACTGGCCCGGGGGGGGGGGGGGGGGGGGGGGGATGGGCCTTCCCCCTTTATAAGCACAGTCTCTTAGTAAACTCATGGGCCTTGATCAGAACCTTGTCTTGGCTTCATTATCTTTTCTCGCAGTCTAATCCTCTTTCAGCCCCAGCCTGCCTCCCAGGTGTACCTGGTTCATGTAGGCCGGCATGTAACAGATTGGAGTTCAAATCAGGGACATTGATTGGAACGGTGGGGAAACACTGAGGGAATTGCTGTCTTGTATGGAGCTCCACGAGAAGGAAAGCATCAGAAGATTGTATCGGGCACAGTGAGCAACTGGTATTTATGCTATCGCTGGTTTTAAACTTCATTTTTTAAAGTGTTGCTGGAGGTGCGATAGGATACCGGCTAAGTTTGAAGCAGTGCTGACCTGGTGCTGCTTCCACTTAGGGTTTGACAGCGAAACATGTGTGGGACTAGAAACTTCAAATCAGGCAGTTGTCTGCAGCTTTGTTTTTGTTTTTGTTTTTGTTTTTTTGAGACAGGGTTTCTCTGTATAGCCCTGGCTGTCCTGGAACTCACTTTGTAGACCAGGCTGGCCTTGAACTCAGAAATCCGCCTGCCTCTGCATCCTGAGAACTGGGATTAAAGGCGTGCGCCACCACCGCCCGGCTGTCCACAGCTTTTAAGAGCTGTTTCAGGCGAGAGGAATAGGGTTTAAAATAAAAAAATAAAATAAAATAAAATAGAGGAAAATGGATTTTGAAACTCTTTCAGAGACAGAGAGAAAATAGGGGGACACCCTGCTTTATTCTCTCTGGCCCCTACAGCAGAAGTTCTCTGCTCTCTTTGTGTTGTCTAATGTCTGGTGCATCAATCCGTTCAGTGTCAATTCATGTGTGTTGTCTCGTTGTCTGAATGACTGAATGTTCTGTGTTTCATGTTGGAAAATAAAAATGGCTAAGACTTTATCTGCTGGTTCAACAAAGCCCGAGAGTGGCCCACACTTTAGCCAAGAATCAGGCACAGCAGGAGAGCCACTGCTGAAAAAACTGCTTTTAAAGAAAAGGAGTCTATAGCTTCGTAGTTTTAAGGCAAAAAAGCTGATAGTTGTTTTTTTCCTAGAAAATTCTCTGCAATCATGATTATTGTGTTTAGCAAATGACAAAGTGCTTTTTTATCTTATAGCTATAAAAAGTAAAATTCTTTGATTGGTCTAAATTTATAAGATTCCTGTAGCCACTTAATTTGGTTTTTACTGGTCTTAAAGGTATAATATGTTTGCGTGTCTTCATCATAGAATATTAGCTTATAAGTTATTGGGTATGATTTAAAAGGTGTAACATTGGTAGCAGGACAGCTTTAAATTGGTAACTCAGGTTTGGAGTCTTTCAAACACGTGGCATAAGGCAGGCCAAAAAATCTAGGCCTCTAAGGATACTTCTAGTTGAGATAATATTTAATGTGATTCTTATCCTAAAAGGTAGACTTAAAGATAAGATTTAAAACAATGTCTCTTTAATGAAACATTAAAATTTGCACTATCATGCATTCATAGGTATAAATTAGCAGCCAAATTTCGTAACGTGATAGTGATGTTTCTAATATTGATTCTAAGATGATAAATTGTTTTAAAATTGGGTTTTGCTTTCCCAAAGTTGTAGTTATAGTCTAATATTGCAAAAGAAACTTAAAAATTCTGAAATCTGTCCTCAAGGCAAGAGGAACAAAGCTCAGAGCAGCCTCTGCTGGGCTTGTGTGACTTTCTTTTGTTTTGCAAACAGTGCCTAGAGAAGTTCTTGCCTGCCTTCAGGGGAATTTTCTTTTAACTAAAAGAACACTGTTGCAGATCTATCCAGATGTTGTTCTAAATAAAGTTCTAATTCAAAGTTTATAAAAGGTCAATCAGGCTGTAGAACTTATAAAGACATTACAATCTGGCTTGCCTACATCATGTAAAGGTTTTAAAGGTTTGTTTTTTCCTTTGTATCTTTACTTTGTATCTTTACTGCTACCTGCTGGGAGGCCGCTGAGCTATTCTGGAGACTACACCCTATCCTGCACGTTGTCACCTGCAGCTGCTTCCAGGCTCCAAGGATGAATTGGCGGGAATGCCCCCCCCCCCCTTTATAAGGGCATTTGCCATTAATCATTTGAGCCTTGATCAGGAACCTTGTCTTTTTTTTTTTTTTAAGATTTATTTATTTATTATATCTAAGTACACTGTAGCTGTCTTCAGTCACTCCAGAAGAGGGCGCTAGGTCTCGTTACGGATGGTTGTGAGCCACCATGTGGTTGCTGGGATTTGAACTCTGGACCTTCGGAAGAGCAGTCGGGTGCTCTTACCCACTGAGCCATCTCACCAGCCCCAGGAACCTTGTCTTGGCTCCATTTTTCTCTCAGCTGCCTCGTTTCCCCTCTCTTTTCAGCCCCCGCTTGCCTCCCAGGTATACCCGTTTCTTCTGAGCAGCAGGCCTGCTTCAGACAGTTTGGCATCTGAACATGGGACCTGAGGAACGGCAGAAAAATGCTGGAGGAACACTGCTTGGTATGGAGCTCCAGGGGAAGAAAAAGAAAAGGATCGTACTGGGCATGGTGAAGCAACAGGTAAAGTGTTGCTGGAGGTGCGGAAAGATACGGGCTAAGGTTGAATCAGTGCTAACCCAACGCTGGATTCACGAAGGTCAGCAGCGAATTATCGGAACTAGGAACTGATCAGGCGGTTGTCCACAGTTTTTTTTTAAAACTGCTTTAGGCGAGAGGAAAAAGGGTTTAAATTAAATAATCAGGCAGATGTCCGAAGACGGGAGCTGCATCAGGCATCAGAAACAGGGTTTGTAATACTAAAATAATATAAAGGATAATGGATTTTGAAACTCTCCCAGAGGAAGAAAGAAATTTCAGGGGATGCCCTGCCTTTTTCTCTCTAGCCCCTACAACAGAAGTTCTCTGCCCTCTTTGTGTTGTCTAATGTCTGGTCTAATGTCTGGTGCACCTCGTGTCAATCCATGTGTGTTTTGTCTCATTGTTTGAATGACTGAATGTTCTGTTTCATGTTGGAAAATAAAGATGGCTAAAACTTTATCTGCTGGTTCAGCAAATGAGTGGCCACATGCTTTAGCCAGGATCAGGCACCGCAGGGGAGCCACTGCTGGAAAAGCTGTTCTCAAAGAAAGGGAGCCTGCAGCCTCTTAGTTTTGGGGCAAAAAAACTGATAGATGGTTTCTTCCTGGAGGGTTCTCTGCAATCATGATTATTGCGTTTAGCTAATGACAAGGTGCTTTTCTTATCTCTTAATTATAGCTAAAAAAATTGAAATTCTTTGATTAGACTCGTGTAGCCGCTTCATTTGGTTTTTTTACTGGTCTTAGAGGTGTAATATGCTCTGAGTGTCTTCATCACAAGAGTATTTGCTTATAAGTTATTGGATATGATCAAAAAGGTGTAACACTGGTTACTAGAAAGTTAGCTTTAAGTTGCTAACTCAAGTTTGGAGTCTTTCAAACACATGGCATAAGGCAGGCCAAAAAACTAGGCCTCCTAAGGATACTTCTAGTTGAGATAATATTTAATGTGATTCTTATCCTAGAAAGTAGAATTAAAGATAAGATTTAAAGCAATGCCTCTTTAATGAAGCATTGAAACTTGCACTGTCATGCAGTCATACGTATAAATTGGCAGCCAAATTTCACAACATGGTAGTGAAGTTTTAATGTTGATTCTAAGGTGATAAATTGTTTTGAAATTGGGTTTTGCTTTCCCAAGGTTGTAGTTATAGTCTAATATTGCAAAAGAAACTTAAAAATTCTGAAATCTGTCCTCACAGCAAGAAGAACTAAGCTCAGAGCAGCCTCTGTGCAGTTTGTGTGATTTTGTCTTGCCTAAGGAAGCTCTCGAAACTTGCCTCTCCTTGCCTTCAGGGAAAATTCCTTTTAGCTAAAAGATAGCCTTTGCAGATCTACCCAGATGTTGTTCTAAATAAAGTTCTAATTCAAAGTTTATAAAAGGTCAATCAGGCTGTAGAACTTATAAAGACATTACAATCTGGCTTGCCTACTTCATGTAAAGTTATTATAGATTTAAAGGTTTGTTTTTTCCTTTGCATCTGGAAAATTGTAAAGAGCTTGCTTTTAGTGAGCTTGTAATCACTGGAAAATTTTGCCTCTAGGTATGGCTTATATAGCCTAACCTCATGTAATAAAAATTCTTAGTGTCTCTGCTTCAATACAAGAAGCTAAGAGTTTGAATCTTTCAGTGTATATTGTTTCCTAAGTGGAAAGTATTTTATTAACTAATGCCTCTCAAGGGAAGTTTACTTTAAATCCTTGCTCTCACACACGGAGCTTTTAAGTTCTGGGGAGAACTGTTGCTCCATAAGATTCAGAGGCAATATCTTTTTAATATTTAGGGTTTTAGTTATACTATAAAATTGTGGTACAGAAAATCTAGAATGAAAAATTGATTTGCTTCAAAATTTTATTTTCAAAAGCTTCCAGGAGATGTTAATTGGCTAAGACCTCACCACAGGAGAACTTACACTTTTGCTAGGTGCTATTAAGTGAGATGCAAATTAACTGCCAAAGAACAAAAGGCTTTGCAGAAAATAAAGAAAGCTTTTATAATTGCTATCAATTATAATCAATGGTAATTAAATATTAGCCATGCCCACAGCAATTCTTTGGTAAGAGAAAACATTATTGTAAAGTCCTTTTCTTCTCCTCCCAGCCGACCGTTGGTCCATGTGGAGCCAGCCAGCTGCTGGCTGCTGAGGGGCGGGGCCTTGGGGTAGCGGCGTTCCCTGAGCGGTGGTGGCACAGAACTCAGGGAAGGGCCGTGCTCACCATTGCCCCCATGAGCCTCTGCCTGGCCCTGCTGGGGTAGCTGTATTTTTCCCACTAGGACTTGGGGTGCTCTGTTGCTCTCGCTTGGGCTTCCTGGCCTAGAACAGATTGGTCTGCTTCAGCCTCTTCAGCCTGGGAGAAGGGCCAGAGGCAGGCGAGGCTGAGGTGGTGTTCACCTCAAAGCACAGTTTTAACATCTTATTAAGGTTGCTGTTGTGCTAATAAAGAATTGTAAGATAAATCTGTATATTTTAGAAAATCTATAACAAAAATTGTGCCTTAAGAACCTAAGTGTCTGTTCCTTGTTCAGAACAGCAATTAAATTGGTCATTACAGAATATTAATATTTAATCTATTGCATACCATCATTTTAAATAAAATTGACAATCAATATCCCAAAGATAAGTTAAAAATTGTTTTTATGCATGCTTCTGTATCTTCTATGAATTCATGAATGCATGCATCCCAATTACTGTGTTTAAAAACAGCCCTACTATGGGAGAAAAGTATATGTGAATTGGATCACACATTTATTCTTTTGAGTTTACTCCTGCTTCAGCACAGATAATTAAATTGTGTGCTGTAGATGGTGTTTTAAAATGTTGCATAATCAAGCTTTAATTTGTATATTTATCAATATATATATCTCAGAGCTTATAATTGCTTAAAATTGTTCATCCCTCAGATGCTATTAATTCTCAAGCTTGTAAATGCTTATGCAACTCATAAGAAAAAATACTGTTCCTTTAAAAGGACTGTTTTTGGACAGTTAAGAATTTGTCCTGGGTTGCCTGGAAAAGATCCCCAGAATTTGCTTTTGTGTTATAGAGATTTACATAAAGCTTTAGCTGATAAAGATTACACATAGCTCCTGAAAGGATACAAACCCAGGATCCTTATAATTATTTGAGTTTTAGACTTACTAATCAAGCTGTTTTTCCCCAGAAGATAGTTATTCGCAGAGACAACTTAAGGACTTTGAATGATTTTCAAAAATTGTTAGGTGATATTAATTGGCTTCGCCCCTATTTAAAGCTTAATACAGGGGAGGTGAAACCTTTATTTGATATTCTTAAAGGGAGTTCTGATCCTACCTCCCCTAGATCTTTAACCTCAGAAGGATTGCTGGCCTTACAACAAGTGGAAAAAGCTATTGAAAAGCAATTTGTCACTTATATAGATTACTCTTTGCCTTTACATCTGTTAATTTTTAATACGATTCATGTGCCTAAAGGATTGTTATGGCAAAAGTCTCCTGTAATGTGGATACATTCGAGGATTTCTCCTAAACTTAATATCTTGCCATATTATGAAGCAATAGCTCAGATGATTATCCTTGGAAGGAAGCAGGCACTAACTTATTTTGGCAAAGAGCCAGATATTATTGTTCACCCTTACAGTATAGGTCAAGACACTTAGCTGAAACAGCACAGTACAGATTGGTTGCTTGCTCAAATAGGGTTTAAAGTAACTATAGACAGCCACTACCCTCAAGATAGGTTGATTAAAATTTTAAAGGTATATGAGGTGATATTTCCTAATATGACCTCTTTACAACCCTTACACAATGCTGTTCTGGTGTTTACTGATGGCTCCTCTAAAGGGCAAGCTGGATTTCTTATAAATAATCAACAGGTAATCATAAAGACTCCTGGCCTCTCAGCTCAATTAGCAGAATTAACAGTCAAGTATTTGAGATATTTTGTCAACAATTTAATAATTCTCAAAGACAGGGTATTGTGGAACTTTCAAAAAATCTTTTTCTTAAAAAACAAAGAAAGAGGGAAATTATATCCCCATGCACATTATTTAATATATCCCTGTGCACATTATTTAATATATCCCTGTGCACATTATTTAATATATCCCTGTGCACATTATTTAATATACCCCCATGCACATTATTTAAATCATACTTTTATTTTAAGAATTTTGAATGTCAAGGACCTTAATAAATGCCTCATAGGATCTTAAAACCAGACATAATCATGTCTATGTGAGATGAAAGGGATCTAAGGGAAAAGCATAGGCTCTCTTCACAGAATGCTGCAGAAGCATGGCGGCTAATTCGTGTGACAAGCTGACAGGTGAGTTCGCTGAGTGTCCTGACTGTAGTGACAAGAAAGCTGAATTGGGTATATGTTTTTGACCCACCCTTGCCTGCCTTTATCCCAGATTGGACAAGCTAAGCTGCCTTGCTTCAAGCTTTTTAACCCTTATGGGACATAGAACATTAGAGACTGTGTAATCTGACTTAGAAAGATTAGTCACAAGAAAGAGTTATAGTGATTCTTCTCCTTCCCTCATTGTGACCAGTTATTCTACTCAATCTTGGGCTGGTCTAGTAATAATTCCAGTATTAGAGATTCCTAGAGAAGACAGCTAAAATCTTAATTACCTAGCAAAGTTAATTTGGAGCACATCCTCCACTTTCAGAGAATGCCAGGCTTTTCTGCTAATTCTCAAAGCCAGGTCCCCCTCAGGGGGAGGTCAGAGTCTGAGCTTGATTGTTGCTAATTTGCAACTGAATAAAGTACCTGGGCTTCCACAAAGAAGCTTTTATCCTGTTGCTTTTCAACTATCTGGACTTTGTTTTTCAAGCAGGTCTGTCTCTCCTTACAGCCTGATTTCATCAAGCATTCAGCCTCCAGCAAGCATGGGTGGCAGAAATTCATCAATATGAAGAAGCATATTCAGTATATATTGTGGCTTTGGTCTGATTTGGGAATAATGTGTGCTATGAGGACTGGACAGTCAATGATGGGCAACCAGATTTCGGAGCCATATCAAGCTAAGACAGAGGTATATGCCAAGAGGCTGCGGTTTGTTAATAATACACCACAGAGCCATGTTTGTGCAAAATAAACACAAACAAGCTGCATATATTCTCCTTGATGGATAAGAATGGCTCGGGAAAATCTGAGATTTCCTAAAACGGGCAGCCACCTGCCACCATAACTCCCAGGCAGAATTATAGAGCATAAATAAATTTTATGTCTCAGTCCAGCTATTTTTATTATATAATCAGAGAGGAAATTGTAGCCTCCCCTAGCCTGAAGCGGGCTGATGCAACTGAGAATGAGACCACCTGGGGTGCCACTGAGAATGAGACCACCTGGGGTGGAGATGGTCTCCTATTGTTCTGTCACCTAGATGGCGTAGCTTACAGGCTGGCTCCAGACACCAAGAATGGACTGGCGAGGGGGGGGGGGGCTTCCCTCTTTATAAGCACAGTCTCTTAGTAAACTCATGGGCCTTGATCAGAACGTTGTCTTGGCTTCATTATCTTTTTTCCGCCATCTAAGTCTCTTTCAGCCCCAGCCTGCCTCCCAGGTGTACCCGGTTCATGTAGGCCGCGGGCCAACATACAACATGTGTGTGGTGTGGTGGTGGTGGGGTGTGTGTGGTGTGTGTGTGTGTGTGTGTGTGTGTGTGTGTGTGTGTGTATGTATGTATGTTCGTGTGATTGTTCTCTATCTTACTTTTTGAGACAGGGTCTCTCAGTGAACCTGCAGCTCACCTAGCTACACTGGCTGCCTAGTGAGCTGTGGGATCCTCCTCTATCTACCTCAAAGTGCTGGTATCACAGACATATGCCACCACATCTCTCTCTCTCTGTCTGTCTGTATGTCTCTCTCTGTCATCTGTCTCTCTCTGTCATCTCTGTCTCTCTCTTTCTGTTTTGTTTGTCCTCATAGCCCTGGGAAAACACTGTGCAGCCCAGGCTAGCATTGACTTTGTGGCAATCATCATGTTTCAGCATCCTGAGTGTTGCAGTTACATAGCCACCTCACCCAGCTTCTTTGCTTTTTTTCTTAGATTTATGTAGTGCACATGTGTTTGCAGGTACATGTACATGTGTGCAGGTCAGAGGTCGACACTGAGTATCTTTTATTATCTCATTCCATCTTATCTTTTGAGACAAGGTCTCTCATTAAACCCAGAGCTCATCTATTGGCTAGAGTGGCCGCTCAGTGTGCCCCAGGGACCCACCCATCTCCAGCTCCCTAGGGCCAGGGCTACATACCCATATGACCATGCCTAGGTCTTCCCTGCTTGCACAGAACATATGTAGGTCCATGTTCTTACACGGCAGGGGCTTTGCTGACTGAGCCATATTCCCAGCCCCTTGTTTTTTTGAAACAGGATTTTACTGTATTGTCCATGCTGGTCACACACTTACGAGCCTCCATCCTACCTGTCTCCCAAGGCTACGATGCTAAGGGCTACAGGGATTTCGCTCCCTGCCTCATTTATTCCTTACTGCTTAACCCTTAGTTGACATAGCTTCTTCTGGACTTTCAGTTTGGGTAATCTGAAATTATTTTCCTCCCAACTTCTTCTGAAATACAGTGATAGAGTTGTTAGTAACCAGCTAAAGTGAATTCTTATTGATAGATATGCTTAAATGTGTATTAAAATGCCTTAGTAAATTCTAACTCTGTATCCAAAAAAAAAAAAAAACAAATCTAAGGTGCTGAAATATCTAGTGTGCTTGTGTGAATGGGAATGATATGTCAAAGCATCTAAACGACCAGAGTGAGCAGCAGTGAACGAGAACTGAGCCTCCAGAGACACGTAGCCATGGTGTCATTGTGGACCGGTGACAGGGAAAGACCAGCCAGCAGGCGCAGGGGGTGCAGACAGGTACCTGACAGCTGTACTTGTGCTCAGACATCAGTTGTTTATAATTTGTATTTTGGTGTTGTCCAGCTATGAAAAGGAGATGAGCGATGTTGTACAAATACTCCAAAGGATACTCCAGTTTGTTTTGATAGATTTGGCATGCAGGATTAAAGCCTATGGAACTGACAGTTGCTTCCCTTCCAATTAAAAACAGCCCAGTGATGGAGCTGTCCTCACAGGTGTCTCCTCACAGGTGTCAGTATTCTCCCTCCTCTGGTGCTTTCCACATCCCTGTCATGTTCTGTCATTAAGAGCACAGCATCTCTTCCTCACTCCCCTCCCTCATACATAATGCAATCTTCACAGCCATCACTAGATCCAAACCATGCAGTACATGCCAAACACTGTGTTGTGTTCACTTTCTACAGCGACCCTGTGAGGCAGGAATAGTCACTAGTGCCACCTTCCCCCTAAAGTCCCTGGGGTACAGAGAGAAGAATCTGAATGTCGTTGGTCGAGTTGAGTGGCAGAGCCAGAATTTCAACTGTGGGGTCTGATCAGTCCTGGAACTCGCTCTGTAGACCAGGCTGGACTTGAACTCAGAAATCACCTGCCTCTGCATCTTGAGTGCTGATATTAAACATGTTTGCCATCGTGCCTGGCTGAGCCTGCATATCACAAGTATGACTTCCAGAGTGATCCCTGGAAGTGTATGGGTGGAGAGATGGCTCAGTGGTTAAGAGCACTGACTGCTCTTCTAGAGGTCCTGAGTTCAATTCCCAGCAACTACATGATGGCTCACAACCATCTGTAATGAGATCTGACGCCTCCTTCGGGAGTGTCTGAAGGTAGCGACAGTGTACTCACATATATAAATCTTTAAAAAAAAAAAAAAAGTGAGAGCTGAACATAGTAGTCCAGTGTCATGGGTACCACGATACTCTGTGACCTTGAAGATAAGAAGACAGTCTGGGGACTACTGCTTCAACATGAACTCTCAGGTGTAAGAGAATATCTTATGTATTGTATGGACAAATCACCTGTCAATTAAAAAATCTATGGCCTATAAGAAAGGATAGAATAGAAAGTGGGAGACATCCAAAAGGTAGAAAGAATTCTGGGACAGAGCCAGGAGTGGGAGGAGTTGCTGGAGAAGATGTGAGGAGACAGACACATGGCACCTGAACAGAGGTAACCAGCCACGTGGCAGAATGTATAAGTTAATATAGATGGGTATTTTTACACTAGTAGTTAGTCAGGGGGCAAGCCTAGCTGTATGGCCTAGGTCTCTGAAAATATATTTTGAGACTGAGTCATTATTCCGGGAGCTTGGGGCCGAGAGGAAAAACAGTCTTACAACCCATGGCTCCACCTGACATCCAGCCAGGATTCAGGCAGGAAGTGCTTGTTCCTCACTGCTCCGTAGTGTGTTTCCAAGGTATGCACTGACCTGCTTCCGGTGTCGGGTGCTCCCCTAGACACTGACCTGCTTCCGGTGCCGGGTGCTCCCCTGGACACTGACCTGCTTCCGGTGCCGGGTGCTCCCCTAAACTCTGACCTGCTTCCGGGGCCGGGTACTCCCCTAGACACTGACCTGCTTCCGGGCCGGGTGCTCCCCTAGACTCTGACCTGCTTCCGGGGTCAGGTGCTCCCCTAGACTCTGACCTACTTCCGGGGCCGGGTGCTCCCCTAGACACTGACCTGCTTCCGGGGCCGGGTGCTCCCCTCCTGCTTGGCCACTCTTGGACTTGAGATCATAATTTCCTTCTTCTTGGTTCTTTCCTGAGGAATTGCTGTCTATGGAAGGTAAACAGATATATGTTAAAGGGACATTAAAAACTGCAGGAAGTAGGAAAAAGGTTTCTCCATGACACACATTAAATATAGAATTACAGCTTTATTTATTTATTTTTAATTCAGATATATGTTTGTCTGTGTATGACATGTGTGTGGGTACCCACAGAGGCCAGTTGTGAATCCCCTGATGTAGGTGCCAGGAACCAAACTTAGGTTCTCTAGTTGACCACTAATTAATCTTTCCAGTCCCTTGTTTACTTTTTAGAAGATGGACTTTGAGAAAGGGATGGTACTTAAAGGGTGTTTACTTAAAAATAATTCAACACAGGCCAGTTGGGCAAGGAAGCTCATCCCTTTAATCCCAGCATTCTGGAGGCAACGGGAGATGGATCTCTGGGGAGCAGGGGTGGGAGCAGGGGTGGGGAGCAGGGGTGGGGGGCACTCTATGTGAGGTGAAGATACTTGGTCAGCACCATTTCAGGTGCTGGGTCAAACCGTCAAGAATCTGACTTTGTGGTTTGTCTTTCTTACACATTTAAGCATGGTAAAACTTTGGAAAAAGGTTTACACATGACACATTCTAAATATTAAATTCAGGGGTTTGCACAGCAAGCTAGGCTTGTGCGCTACCACTAAGCGATTTTCTTGTTCCCTTTGTTCATTTTCAGACTGAGGTCCCAGTAAGCTTTGAAGAGGTTCTCTCCAAATGGCCTGGAAGTGATTTAAACAAAACATGATTATCATTTTTCTCTCCTGATGAAGGAAGCTTAATAACACACTTGGGGAGGGGGACACAGTGCAGTCCCAGAGCTGTGTTAGCATGCACAAGGCTCTGCCTGGTTTAAGTCCCTGGAACCCCCCCCCCCCCGTCATCCTTAGTCACTGCAAGGACTGTTTTCCTGTAGGGTAGTATTCTAAGATCGCCATCTCTTCCTGTGCCCAAAAGGTAGATACATAAAGAAGTCCACTGGTTGATATAAATGACGTTTTCTAAAGATGTAAACAAGGAAAGAGGGTCTCAAAATCCCATGGAACTAGCCCTTGAGTATCCTTTGTATTAGGTTTAGATGAGGGGTGAGCAGTTCAAGAGGACACTGAGATGGATTGTTGAGGACTAAGGAGTTTCTTAGAAGAGTTATTAATGCCAGGGACAGACAGATAGGCAGGCAGGCAGGCAGGCAATAGTGGAGGTTCTGAGGAGGCTTCTGGCTACAAACTAGAGACAGGTGGCACAGTGGAGGATCTTATGAATCTTTAAGGCCAGGTGGGGGTGGGGGACATGATGATGGATGGAGGGATGGATGGATGGATGGATGGACATAACAACACTACATTCTGCTGATGCCTTAACAGCTCTGCCCCCTGATGGGAACTCACTTCTCAGGGGATGAATCCTATCTATTGTGTCCCAGTAGGGTGTGTGTATCCATAAGAAGGCAATCTAACATTATGCTATTAGAGTTTGTGATAAATGAACCTCCTCACACTAGCCATGCTGTTGGATTCCTGACACCATCTTGGGAGGACACACGCTTTTACAGCTGCCTTATAGATCATACTTTCATAGATACAAACTACTTTCCTAGGTTTTCGATCATACAGATTCCAAGCAGTTCCCCCACAACACAAACCCTGAGAAGTCTAGACAAGAACGTAAGAGAGGGAAACCTTTAAAAACAAGTCTTTAGGCTCTTTTTTTGTGGCAACTTTAGGAGGCCAGTCATTTCAAGATGAAACTGAGTATCTCCTTCTCCACCACTGGCTGTCAGAAACTCATAGAAATGGGTGATGGATGCAAGCTTCATGCTCTCTCTGAGAGGCACATAGTCACAGAAGCAGCTACTGCCACTGGGTGAGGAGCACCGGGGTTATCTCTTCTGAAGCAGCGGTGAGAATGACAAGCAAGGTTTTCCCATGGAGTGAGGTGTCCTGACCCATGACAGAGTGTGCCTGCTGTTGAGTAAGGGGCAGTCTCATTATAGACCAAGGATAACTGGATAGAGGAAATGCAAGTCTGTTCAAGGATGCATTGGGGATGCCATCTGTGTGTTCTCAAACTTACATTTTCACTTATTGTTAAAAGGAGGGGGAGGATATTCCTGGACTGACAGATATCACTGTGCCTCGTGGTTGGTGTATAAAAGAGCTAGGAGAACCTGAAGGTTTTTAATCTCTCTAAGGAAGATGGTGTACACCAATATGCTGTCTGAAAGCCCTCAAACAAAGAAAGTAAGAAGCCCAGGACCACAGCACCCAAGATTTAACATTATTTCACATGTCCTTGACTTGGCACTGATTGCTCTAAAGAAACAATTCTCTAAGTCAAGCAAGGAGGACACTGCAGGATGTGCTAAACGTACAGTGAAGGGAACCAAGACTCCAAGGGAAAACGCCACAGATTGCCAAGAGGTGAAGGCTGTCGCCACCGAGCCCTCTACCTCTGAGTCCAGTCAAGGTAAGCCTTGAAGAGTAACAAGTGTCCTTTTGTATTTGTGGCCTCCTGACTGCTGTACCTGACTCCCCTGTCCCTTCATGGGCTAGCTCGGTCTGATCATCTCCACTCTGTACTCTCCCAGATGTCCCTGCCTCTGGCTTTGCCTTCCCATATATTTATAATAAACTTTCTCTTCTATCATAAAAATAATAATAAATAAATACATTAAAAAGAGTAACAAGTAAGGTAAGATTTGAATCTCAAAGTAAATAATAACATCCTTAAAGCTGGTAGAGTATTTTACAATGTATGAGGCTCAGAGTTGGACTCTTAGTGTTATATAAATAAATAAATAAATAAATAAATAAATAAACAAATAAATAAATATTCTAAAAACAAAGCCCTTTTATATGACAGGTAACCCAGAGATAAGCCATGGCCTGAGGCACTGGATATATAGTAGAGGAAAAACACCACACCTGTGTGCAGAAAATGTTTGTTTGTTTTCATGTTTCAGCCCAGTCCTCGAAGGACTTGGCTGATCTGCTACAGAACCCACAAACTCTTGAGTTGCCAATAACAAGAGCCTATGTCAATGGGTACACAACACTCCTTTATGCCACTCTGTAGGCCTGGAAACCTGACTTCCTTCCTCCAGCTAGACTGGATACAAGAAGACAGCATTGTTAGTGAGTGACTTGGACCACACAGAGAACAGTCCCTGCAGCTGCAACCACATTGATGACACTCTGCCCATTGTGCCAAGAGATGCTGAACAAACACAGGCCACACTGGAGCTCTGTACTCCCAAATGCCAGGGCCTCGGGGCATTCCAGCACACACTCCCTGTGCAACCAAACATTTATACATGCCCTATGTAATCTTTAGACACCTGTTTCTGAGGCCGAGGGTGCATTTCAGTGGGTCACTATGTTTTGCATGCATAAATCCCTGACTTTAATCCTCATCGCACACACAAAAATGGTGCCTATAACTGAACACATACAGAGATTGTTTTTCTTGTCATTAGTCCCTAAAATATACAGTATAAGAACTATTTATTTAGCACTTACATTATATAAGGAGTTATATGTAACTTGGGGATGTGTGTAGGACTGATGCAAATATCCTGCCATTAACTTTTTTTTTAACAGTTGTTTATATTGTATGTGTGTAGGGAGGGGGCATGCACATATGCCAGGGCCATGTGTGGAGGTCAGAGGATAACCTGCTGGACTCAGCTCTCTCCTTCCACCAAGTGAGGCCCTGAGTGTGGAATCAGGTTGTCAGGATTTGCAGCAAGTGCCTGTATGCACTGAGCTGTTTCTCAGCACTATATTGCTACTCTCACAGATGGAACGTGAGCATCCTTGAACTTTGGTGCTCCCCGGTCCTAGATTCTCACCATCCCTCAGGGACTTTTTACCAGGCATTCCTTTCCATTAGTCAACAGTTCATTTCTCTTCAGTGGTGGGGGTCAAACCAAGGCCTCTGGATGCGAGACAGGGGCTCTTCCACTTATATACAGCTCCATACTTAATTATAAATTCATTACTACAAATGCAGCGTTGTTTTTGTTTTGTTTTGCTTTGTTTGGCCAAATTCTTCATTTCAATTTTCATCTTTGGAGCATATTTCCCTGATGGTCTTCAAGTATAAAATATAACTTTGAACCATGTTAATATCAACGAATGAGAGACTAGTCATGGAGAACTCGAGTCCTTACCTGGCTGGACAGGATTGATCTGACTCTCTGGCGCCTTCTGGGTGGAGTGGATCCTCGTCTCTGGGTGGGATACAGTAGCGGGTTGGTTGTGGGTAGTGGCTCTCTGGGATTTTTCCAACTTGGGGTCTCCTTCACCTTCATTTAATCCCATGGCTCCTGGCTGGGCAGAAGTAGCCACTGTGTGTGTCACCAACTTGCGGTCAAGAGCCACTGTGGAAGAACTCAGTTACTTGCTGGGCCTTTCTCTCTCTCTCTCTCTCTCTCTCTCTCTCTCTCTCTCCATTGTATATGGCAGCCAGAAGACAACCCTGCTGTTCCTTAGGTGCCACCAACTCTGTGTCTGAGACAGATTCTCTTACTGGCCTAGAACTTGGAACTCATCAGGCAGGCTAGCCTGGGTGACCAGTAGGCTTCCTCAATCTTCTTGCCTCTGCCTCCCCAGATCTAGGATCACCATCACATGATGACACTCTTGCAGTTTTGTTTTGTTTTGTTTTGTTTTGTTTTGTTTTGTTTTTTTAACACGGATGCTGAAGAACTATCATCTCAGCTTTGGATTTCTCTTCTGAATGTTAACTAAAACCACCGTATCTACAGTTGATTTAAAATCATGGACATTTAAGACTACTAACTCACTCAGCTAAGACAGGCTGAGCCCACTAAAACTACTGCTTAGTTTGTAGATGGGTAATGTGTTCTTTTCTCTTCCGGTGGCTTCCTAACATGGATGAGGGCATACTCAACACTATACTCTTGGGTTTTTGTCTTGTTTTTCCAGTCTCTCTACTTTGGCTATAGTGGGGTCTGAACCTTGGAGCTCATGCACTCGAGGCAAGCACCTGACTGCGGAGCTACGTCCTCAGCTCCTCCGCCTTGTGTTCCTTACACCAGACCTGACTGGGTGACTTATTACAGCCCTTCTCTCTCAGGTTACCTTTAGGTACATGGCCTTATACAAAGTGATTTATAGGTCTAACTTGGCCATACTCCAATGTGTCATAAACAATCCTTAGAAATTATAAAAGCAATGCCAAGTGTGCCTATAGGCCCATGCCTATAATCTCAGAACTCAGAAGGCTAAGGCTAGAGGATTGTGAGTGTGAGGTCAGTCACATGGTAAGACTGTATTTCTCACATACACACACACAAACACAGTTATCAAGGCAATTATTAATGTACTTTAGGTTTTATTTTTTAAGTGTATTACACTACATGGTGGAGATCAGAGGCCAACATGGGCCCTGGGGCTTAAACTCAGATCATTAGGCCATTAGGCTTCAGCAATGCCTGTATTCACTGAGTCATCTTGCCAGCCCCGCTTCAGTTTTTAAAAAGTGCATGTTATGTGTGTGATATTTTACAGACACTGACCTGCCTACGCTACTACCCCTTCCAGGTCCCTGCCTGATAAGACCATGCACTGACTCACAGTTTTGACAGAAGTCTTCATCAGACCCGTCGGGACACTGCCTCACGCCATCACAAGCCAACGCTATGTCAATACAGCAGCCACTGTCACAGAAGAAATGGTAGCGCGAGCAAGCACTGGAGCATCCTGTTTGTGAACAAGTCTCAGGTCACAGGGATGCAGGGTGACTGGGAAAGGGGACACGAAGCAGGGTTAAGTGGCAGGGATAGTGACGTGACAGAATTGGCACAATAGGTCAGAGGGTCCCTCTGTCACCTCTCACTGGACTCTCAGGGCTGCCCCAGAGCTTTCTGCCAGAAGGTCCTTTGCTGCCCTGGTTCCTTTGACACCCACTTATTTGGCATCCATTCACTTGTTCATCTACCATGGAGCCCCATTCTCAGGTGGGTCACTTGACACTATCCCAACCATGGATGACCTGCTTCAGGAGCAGCACCATGTTATATAGTCTGTGTTCTCAAGTCTTGTTTACTTTTTTTTGGTGGGGGGAGGGGAGGATAGGGTTTCTTTATGTAGCCTTGGCTATCCCAGAACTAGCTCTGTAAAACCAGGCTGACCTCAAACTCACAGAGCCTGCCTCTGCCTCCCGAGTGCTGGGATTAAAAGTCTGCAGGGCACCACTACCTCTGGCAAATTCCTTTTCTCTAAGACTTTTTTTTAACTAGATTACCTTTCTGCTGTTGACTCCTATGCGTAGACAACCAGGTTGCTAGTGTTGTAGAGGAATATATTTTTGTGAAATGATGGTAGTTTTCCCTCTTGGGAATTTCAGGAGCTTCTAGTCTTGCAGTATAATTCAAAAGAGCTACAGACATTTTCTTGAAAGGCAGTTTTCTCTACTTTTGATTAAGACAACTTTGCTAAATAAGAATCAGATGGGGGGCTGGTGAGATGGCTCAGTGGGTAAGAGCACCCGACTGTTCTTCCAAAGGTCCAGAGTTCAAATCCCAGCAACCACATGGTGGCTCACAACCATCTGTAATGAGATCTGACTCCCTCTTCTGGTGTGTCTGAAGACAGCTACAGTGTACTTACATATAATAAATAAATAAATCTAAAAAAAAAAAAAAAAAAAAAAAAGAATCAGATGGGTTTGGAGAGATGGCTCAGGGATTAAGAGCATTGGCTGCTCTCCCAGAGGCCCAGAACCTACATGGCAGCTTACAACTGTATGTACCTCCAGTTCCAGGGGCTCCAACGCCTGCCATGGGCATGCATGCAGGCAAAGCACCAATGCACATAAAACTGAATATGTGTGTGTGTGTGTGTGTGTGTGTTTGTGTGTATATATATATATATATGTCTATAGTGTGTGTATGTACACACATACATATATATTTGGTCTTTCAAGACAGGATTTCTCTGTTCTGGAACTTAATCTGTAGACTAGGCTGGCCTCTAACTCACAGCGATCCACCTGCCTCTACCTCCTGAGCACTAGGGTTAAAGATGTGTACCACCATACCTGGCAAAAATACATAAATGTAATAATACAAACCAAATCAGGTAACTCGGGTGATAGTCATGAAAGGCACCCAGCTAGAAGCCGGCCTTAAGGAGTCCTACAGTTTCTTATTTATTTATTTACTTCTATTTTATGTACACTGGTGATTTGACTGCATGTATATCTGTGTGAGTGTATAGGATCCCTTGGGCCAGGAGTTACAGACAGTTGTGAGCTGCCATGTGGGTACTGGGAAATTGAACCCCTGCCCTCTGGAATAGCAGCCAGTGCTCTTAACCATTGCGCCATCTCTCCAGCCCCCTGGAATCCTACAATGTTATGGTAACAGGAATGACTAAATGGCTCTTTCAGGAACATGACTGGCAGATTATAAGACATTCCACTAACAGCAAAAGCTAAGCATAGTTGATGTGCACAGACGGAATCTAACACTGATTTTATTGAAAAGCTGTCAACTAGAAGACTGGAAAGTGACCCTGTCTGGGTGCAAGGTGATTGGAAGAGTGCTTGATCCTAAAGGAGAATTAAAGAAAGGAAGGAAATAACGCAGGAGCTGCTGAGACAGCGGTCAGTTTGGCCTCCTTGAAAACTTAGGCCTGCAGGGTCAGCGACAGCCACCAGGGGGAGCAAGCAAAAACAAAGGCGCTGATCACCAAGCAATCTTACTCATGTGACAGGAAATCCCCAGACTGCAGGGTTCTCCTTACTTCTATGTAGTTTTAGAGGCAGATCAGCATCTATATTTAATCTGTTTCTGGAATAGCAGTCTCCAAACGTTTTAAGCATCGTAATAAACACACACCTCAAATTTACTCATAAATAATTTGCATGTGCTGGTGTTCTGAGACACTGGACCCAAGGGGACTGCAGGATGGCTCAGTGGGTAAAGGTGCTTGTCACCAAGACTGAAAACATGAGGTCAATTCCAGGAACCCACAGGCTGGAAAGAGAGCAACATTCTCAGTAAGCTGTCCTCTGACCTTCACACATGCGTGTGCATGTGCAGGCACGCACACTGAGTGAACACACACGTACACACAGAATAAAAGACATCACACACCTTATTAAACACACTGAAAATTTTCAGAAGGTTGAAAATGAGTAAAATTAAAAGTTCAAGTGTCTTGTTTTCTTGCCCTAAAAATGTGCTCAGCATCAGGTGGGGTTCGTCCCTATTTGAAACCACTGTGCTAGCTCATGTTAAACGCTCTCTCTCCAGCCTGCTATCTGCAGAGAAGGTTCCTCACATGCATTCAAAAGGTGTTAGAACAATCAATATACTCAAAACCTGAACCAGGTTATAGTGTGTGTGTGTGTTAAAGGAGACAGAAACTCCTGTCTTATGTCCCCACCTGTTTGCCACTGTTTATACATGGTATTTCATATGTGACTTCATAGTACGCTCTCTAACTGAACCAGTAAGTGATCAGGTAGGAATAGCACCACGCTGACTCCTTTTTTGTTGTTGTTTTGGATTTGTCTTTTTATGTTGAGACAGGGTTTCTCTGTGTAGCCCGGGCTGTCCTGGAACTCACGCTGTAGACCAGGCTGTCCTGGAACTCACGCTGTAGACCAGGCTGGCCTCAAACTCAGAGATTCGCCTGCCTCTGCCTCCTGAGTGCTGGAATTAAGAGAGTATACCAGCACCACTTGGCTTCTGTGAAACTTTTTTTTTCTGTTTTTTATTTTTTGATAGACAGGCTTTCTCTGTGTAGCCCGGGCTGTCCTGGAATTCACTCTGTAGACCAGGCTGTCCTGGAACTCACTCTGTAGACCAGGCTGGCCTCAGACTGAGCAGGGCTTTACTACTTTTCCTATTTCAGTCCAACTGGAGTCATTAACCACATGTTTTTCTTTCTTATATTTTAAGTGGTTTATTATATAAACTATTGATTTAGTCATCTCCTTTCTAGCCTATCATATGCCTTTCCTCCCTACACCCCATATTTTATTTTTAATTGATGGACAATAGTATATAGATATATGGCACCCAAGGGTATATGTTGATGTGCGTATAATATACATACATATATATACATATACTATATTTGTATATATGTATTTAGTACTAACTAGATCAAGTCAGTAAACAATCTATATCACCATATCTACTAATTTTTTGTGGTAAGAATATTTAAACTTCGTCTTTTAGCTCATTCTATTTATTTGGAATATTTACAAGTATTTCCTACATACTGACCCTAGCTTTTAACCACCGTTCTACCCTCTGATTCCATTGGCTGGACTGTTTAAACTGTAGACTTCGGTTAAACACTTCAAACACGCATATCAGAAAGACCCTCTAACTTTACATTAAGCCCTCTCCTAGGAAAGACAGGCACTGTCCTTAACAAGGTCAAAGAGCAAAGGCAGAAGGTCAGCGTACAGGACCCCTACCTCATGGGCCATGTCCTGAGAACGTTCTTTACACTCTAACCAGCGGGATCCAAACGGTCCTAAACACAGAGCCGTGTTTGCTATTTCATTTTCAGCAAAAACTTCAAGCACCGAAAGTAAGATGGAGGAGCCCGTGAAACGGGACCCCAGGGTGTAAATCCCACTGACACCATCCTTCCGTGACCAGCTGGGCTTGGCTGGCCATGGGGGACTCAATGGAAGGAAGGACTGGCTTTCTCCTCACCTCCCGTGGAGTAGGGCCTGGGAAGCACAGTGACAGAGACGTTATCGGAGCTTCTCTGACCCACGGAGTCAGTCACAGTCAGCTGGAAGATGTAAGCTCCTTCCTTCAGGCGGGACAGCCTCAGGGTTCCTGGCTGAGGCACCTGCCATACAAACAGCTTTAGGGAAGAGAGTAGAGCACAGAGGCCCAGGAGCACCCACAAACATGGACACTGCCCCCTTCCCCACAAAGAGCCTTCAGCTCCTCTTTTCTCCCTAGATAATGATTAACTTTGGAACAGAAACAATAACAAATGATAGATGACACTCCAAGGTAGAAATGACTTCTGATGTACAAATTAAACCAAAAGTTTGAAATGTAAAGAAGACAGACAGACAGAAAGGAGGTCCTGCACAGGGGCAGTCAGTCATATATACAGTCGCGGGGAAGGGGAGGCCGTGATGGCGGCACTCCTGCAGAAAGAGGAAGCCGGTGGTAGAAACCTTGTTAGCAGGAGACTCAGCGTGACCCTATCCTGTGACACAGCTACTGACACAGTTCATGCAACTGGCTTCATTAACAGGCACTGGGACCAATGTTCAGAACACAAGAGCGTGTTAACATGGGTCAGAAGGAACCACAGCATACATGAGGAATTCAATTAGGGGCTTCAGATTTTTATGAAGAATATAAATCTAAGAAAATCTAGATGATGCTAGAAGGTAGATGGTCTGAAAATCAGTACAAGTTTTTTTTTTTTTTGTTTTTTTAACAGAATAAAAGGATGAGTTCAGCATTTTGTAAAGGGAAGTCTAGTGACATACAGCCAAGTACAGACTGTTTGCCTAAGTAGAGCTGATTAGCAGTACGCTAGGACCGAGGTTCTCAACCTGTGGGTCATGACCCCTTTGGGGGTGACATATCAGCTACCCTGTTGTAGTGTTTTGAATATATTTGGCCCGGGGAGTGGCACTATTTGGAGGTGTGGCCTTGGAATAGGTGTGTCACTATGGGCGTGGGTTTTAAGACCCTTATCCTAGCTACCTGGAAGACAGTATTCTGCTAGCAGCCTTTAGATGATGCAGAACTCTCAGCAACTCCTGCACCATGCCTGCTTGGATGTTGTCATGTTCCCACCTTAATGATAATGGACTGAATCTAAGAACCTGTAAGCCAGGCCAAATTAAATGCTGTCCTTATAAGAGTTGCCTTGGTCATGGTGTCTGTTCACAGCAGTAAAACCCTAACTAAGACACTTGTGTATCAGATATTTATATTATGATTCATAACAGTAGCAAGACTATAGTTATGAAGTAGCAACAAAATAATTTTATGGTTGGAGGGGTCACCACAACATGAGGAACTGTGTTAGAGGGTTGCAGTATAAGGAAGGGTGAGAGGCACCGATTTAGGACATGATGTATAAATGCTTCTGGGAAAGTTGAACGATGACTCTGGGGTGGTGAGCTCCAGGAAGGACTCTGAGTGACAGGCTGGGACCATTCTGAACATGTCCAATCCTAAAGTTATTTCATCGCTAAGCAAAAGCAGCACACTGAGATCAATGCAGTGGGACCAGCTGATTGTTGCTTTGTTGTGGTTCCGGTCAGGCACAAACTGGCTTTTCACTACCTCATCCTCTAAGGCAGTGTGGTTCTCAAGTCTCCCTGGTGCTGCAACCCTTTAACACAGTTCCTTATGTTGTGGTGACCCCCAACCATAAAATTATTTTGTTGATACTTCAAAACTGAAATTTTGCTACTGTTATGAATAGTAATGTAAATATCTGTGCTTTCTAATGGTCTGAGCGACCCCATGAGAGGTGTTGAGAACCACTTTTCTAATGGATGAAGCGTGTGAGACTTAGTCTGAAAGTGTTCCTCTCTAAAATGGCTCCAACCCTCTCATGGCTGGTATATGTAGGCATCCCCTCACTAATGGTTTGTTTTCACCCACCGCAAATCTAGCTGTGGCCAAGGGAGTCTGCTGGAGGGCAAGAGAGCAGGAGGAATCAGGATAGCCTTATGCTGTGCCCACCTCCCTTCTTAGCACAGTGTCCATGAGTAGGATTATCTGCTGTGTACAATGCCTCCAGATCACATAAAAAAAGAATTCATTCTATTATTATTGCCTCCCTCTTTACATTCCTTCCTTTCATACTTTCTGGGAAAAATTTTAATCCAGGATAGCCAGGAATTGGTGACATAGTCTAGGTTGGCCTTGAACTTGTGATCCTCCTGCCTAAACCCACTGAGTACTAGAATTACAGGCATGTGCCATCATACTTGGCCACTACCCAGTCTTATACTAAGAAAAAAGAAATCTTTTTAAAAAAGGAACCAGAATTACTGAAACACAGCCTAAGCTTTCTCCTCTGAGCTAAAGGAGCAAGACTCTGGCAAGCATCCAAGCAACCAATCAGTTTATACTGAGCGCCAAAGGGACTTTACAGAACAATCATTTTTAGGATAATTGATTTTATGATTTGTTCATTTTAAGCACACTCTGCTTGTTTATGTGCATTTAGGGACTGACAATGAAGGACATTACAGAAAACCACTTCCCAGAAACATCAGTTTTTGTTAGCAAGAACAGCAAGAGTCACCTTCATGTCCACTGACGATGGGTCACCCTGCTGCAGCGTCCACTCATAAAGGACAATGGCGTGGTCGTCCGAGCTTTCTCGACCATCTAGAACTACCCCGTCTGTGGGCAGATGTAAAACCACATCCTTCCCAGCCTTGCTAACGGGAGGCTTGTCCTCATCTGTGAAAGAGAAGAGACAGGAGAGGCATGCCTCTCTGATTCCCCAGCTGATGAACAGCAATAGCTTGTCTGTAGATTAGTCCATCAAAAAAAAAAAAAAAAAAAAAAAACCTCAAAGAGAATAAATAATCAACTGAAATCTACCTTCCTGCAAACTTCCATTGTGTCCCCTTTATACATGCAAACAGTAAACCAGCACCCTGTTCTGACATGGACTTTTAGCAATGACACACGTGGAAGAGGAACTATGGAGCGCCAGCTGTTTGCAAAGTAACCATATATACATACATCCATTCCAGATGGCTGAGAGCCCCCATGTGGTTGCTGGAAACAACCAGGTCCTCTGGAAGAGCACCCAGTGTTCCTAACCTCAGAGCCATCTCTCCAGCCCTATTTTTTTTTTTAATTTAATGATTTACTTTTAAGTTATGTGCATTGGTGTTTTTCCAGCATGCGTGTCTGTGTGATATTGTCAGATCCCCTGGAATTGGAGTTACAGACAGTTGTGATTGGCCATGTGGGGGCTGGGATTTGAACCCAGGCCCTCTGGAAGAGCAGCCAGTACTTTTAACCACTGAGCCATCTCTCCAGCTCCCAATAATATTTTTTTAAAAAATATTATTCAAAGGTTTTACATGGAAGAATCAGGAAAGCACTGAAATATCTTGCTTGTCAGGAAACAAGTTAATCTTGCCTCTCCTGAAGAAAAGTCCCAGCCGCCCCTGGCTTTCGTTTAAGTGCATCATAGCTGGGACTTCTAAGCCCCGGGAAATCCTCAGTCTACCTTGCCCTCTGATGACTTCTGAGAAAACAATTTCTCCCGAGTTCTAGTCAGGCTAATTACACTGTTAAACGTATTTTGAAACAAACCAGAGCTTATCTACACAGAAACCGTCCTGGAAGCAAAGAAAGCACAACGCTCTCCAAGAGTGTGATAAATGTAATTTCGAATTTTCATATAGACAATATGTAATTGAGCATGCTAAGTACTGTGGGAACATTGATTTGTTTTGGAAACCAAACACAGTGGGTAAGACCTATGGAGGTGAAATAAGCCTCGTGCTTCCCAACACCCTGCTGTGAATGGAGCTTTCCTGAGAGACCTTCTGAATCTGTGCCACACACACTGGCAAGGGGACCAAAAAAAAAAAAAAGCTACGTGAGCAGGGAGCGGGCAAGCGAGCGGGGTCAGAGCAGGGCCAGAGCAGGGAAGACAGGGAAGGCATCCTGCCTTTCTGTGCTTGTTTGTTTTTCCTTTCAGGCTGGAGAATCAATCATTTCTTAAATTGCATCACTGAAGAAAAAAACATATCCATAATTCCAGAACAATTCTCATTATCTTAAGTATGTGGAGTCCCATCTATCTTTCCCATAGGATACTGATGATCAAATACAATAATAATAATAATTATATAATATATAATGTGTTGATTATTAATTAATTTAATTAATAAAATTAATTTTTAAATTAAATAAATGAAACAATTGTATAATAATTATATAATATTTATAGTATATAATAATATATATGCTATATATTATATAATTTATATATCTTTTTTCTTTCTTTCTCTCTCCCTCTCTCTCTCTCCCTTCCTTCCTTCCTTCCTTCCTTCCTTCCTTCCTTCCTTCCTTCCTTCCTTCCTTCCTTTTTTTCTTTCTTAGAGTTTCTCTGTGTAGCAGAGCCCTCAGTTGTCCTGGACTCTCTTCATAGACCTGGATGGCCTAGAACTCACGGAGATCCACCTGCCTCTGCCTCTGCTTCTGTAGTGCTGGGGTGAAGTGAGTGCATCTTTGCTGCCCCTTCCTGGTAAGTTATTTGTACCATGCAGTGTGCTAAGTGCCCCACTGGCATCCCCTCACTTAACATCTACTGTCAGGCTGAATGAAACATTTATATCTCGCCAACTTTATCACTGTAAATAATTCCACAGTTATCACGTTATTGCTCATACTGTTGCTCCAGCACAGATTATTATTCTTAAAGAACAAAAACAACAAAACAAAAAACCCAAAAACTAGAACAGTGGTTCTCATCTTGTGGGTCATGACCCCCTTGGCAAACCTCTATCTCCAAAATTATTTACATTAGGTCTCATAACAGTAGCAAATACAGTTATGAAGTAGCAACAAAGATAATTTTATGGTGGGCTGGGTCACCACAAGGAAAGCTGAGAACCACTGCCCTAGAAGAATGGGTATTTTAAATCTCTGATACATTGTTTCCTAGTTGGTTTCTAAGAGGTTGTATCAGTTTACACTGTCAATGTCCATGAGTATACAGATTCTCACATGTGTGCCAAGTTATGTTTTTTTTACTTGTTGTTTGTTTTTTTGTTTTACAATTTAGTGAGTGTAGGCTGACATTTACTTTTGATTTTTTTCCTTCACTCTTTCTGATGGTAACAGGGACCCATCACATGTGCTAGCTAAGGCCATTTCCTGTGTTTATCAACTGCATGTCTTCACCAGGAAACTGTTTCCTTGAATCCTTTGTTCATTTGTCAAAGCAGCCCTCAGCTCTGTTAACATTTTAAGATCATACTTCCTAGACTCTTGTTTGCAGTTCCTTACTTATTGACACACATTTTTGTGTGTGTGTGTGAATTTGTACAAAATCTTTCTTTGATGTTCTATTTAACTGATTTGAAGACTTCTTCCTCCCAGACAGATAATACTGAATTTAGCTTCTAGTTTTTCTAACTATGGAGTAGACTATGGCTTAATTTTAAACTACTTGTGTATGTATATAGGGCTGGTGAGACGGCTCAGTAAATTTGATAACCTGAATTCCACCTCCAAGGCCCACATGATGGAAGAAGAAAACCAGCTTCCTGCAAATTTGCCTCTGTCCTGCCTACATACACTGTGGCAGGCATGTCCAGAAACATACTAAGTAAATAAATGATGCGAATGCCAGTGTTAATCCCAGCACCAGAGAGGCAGAGGCAGACCTCTGTGAGTCTGAGGCCAGCCAGGTGTACGAAAAGAGTCCAGGATGGCCAGGTCTCTGCTACACAGAGCAACTGTCTCAAAAAACAAAAACCAAACCACCCAAACAAACAAAGTAAATATCCATCTGGGATTTGTGTGAGGTCAGAGTTGTCTCAATACATTTCTCCAACACTGACAATAAATAATCTTAGTATTATTTATGAATAATATAAGTGGTTACTGAGAGAGAGAGAGAGAAAGGAGGAGGAGGAAGAAGAGGAAGAGGAGGAGGAGGTGAAGGAGAAGGAGGAGGAGAAGGAGGAGGAGGAGGAGGAGGAGGAGGCGAAGGAGAAGGAGAAGGAGAAGGAGAAGGAGAAGGAGAAGGAGAAGGAGAAGGAGAAGGAGAAGGAGAAGGAGAAGGAGAAGGAGAAGGAGAAGAAATGAGCCAGGTCTGTGGAGATGAGTCAGCCTGCTGCGGAGGGATCACCCTGAACAGGAAGGTCAGTCCTCTCTACCTAACTGAAGCCTGGCAGCAGACGGAGGTCTGCTTGGGAGAAGTCAGAATTTCACCCAAGGCTTTGGTTTGACTGCAAAGGGTTGCCTTTCTAAGCTCTATCCAGAGACACTGAATTTCAGGCTACTTTAGTCAAAACAGTGCAAAGGTTCTAGTCTCCGAAGGCTGAGGGATTATATTCTCAGCTCCTATAGTATCCTAAGGATTTCAGCCTCTACCCCATAGTCCTCTTTACTCAAGGCACCCCACTGCTCTTTCCAGTCAATCACACCAGCCAACCTAGGTTCTGTAACGATACCATAGACACCTATAGTGCCCGGAAAAATCACAAGAAACATCCACACTCGGTCATTATGCAACAGTGAGCTAGAACAGAAGCAAGTCCAAGATGGTTACCAGGGACTTGCATGGGAGGAGCCTAGACTCAACAGAGGACTGAGGACCTCAGGCACTCCTCCATTCAGAAGTTGTAGCAGGTAGGCTCTGTCCTACAATTTTCTCACTTTCTCTAACAGCCGCCTCATTATGCTTGAGAGTGACAGACCCTCAGGGCTATGAAGGACTCAGCTCAGCAAACTACTTGCTGAGTGGCCCTCAGGCAAGTTGCTTTCCAGGTCAGCCTTCCAGACAACAGGATTTGACCTTAGAGCTGTTTCAAGAACTAGCAAATAGCTTAAAATAGCTTCTAACATCAAACTCACGGAGAGTGACCAATATACTGGCAGATGGGTAACCACTCTAAATCTGTTCTATCCTATCCAGCAATCCCCTATGTCTTCTTAATAGACTTGTTACAACTCCCTGCAAGGAGCTTGGCTAAATCACTGACTCATTTAGCCTCAAGCTCCACGTGCTCACAGGTTCACAAGGAAGGAGGTAAGAAATCATAACAATCCAGAAAGGAAAACTGAAGTAGTCTACAAACACAAGGAACGCATACAGGGTAAGCATCCGGACAGCGGACCCCGGGAGTCTGTCTGTCTGTACAATGCCCTTTGCCCTCCATTCAGGGCCAATCAGTGCAGCCTGGGAGCCAAGGCTGCACCACAGGGTGCTGAGGACCTGAAGAAATCTGGGTGTATCAGCGCTTCCCAGAGAGTGGGCATGTTAGTCAGTGCTCCCCAGAGAGGAGGCCATGCCAGTGGCCAAGGCAAACTCCCCCTAGAGAAAAGAAGGACAAAGGAGGGCAGGGAGGAGAAAAAACACTTAGATGGCTTTTGGTTTTGGCCTTACTCTTAATTCTGTTTACTTTTCTTTCCCGGGTTTAAGGAAAGCTCTGGAAGCAATGCAAAGTTCTGTCAGATGAGCACAGAGAACCTAGGGGGATAAAATTCGTTTCTCTGCTACTTTGCCCCTTCATTGTGTCTTGTTTTTTTCCCTAGAGCAACTGATATAAAAACCAGAGGGCAAGCTGTTTAGGCCTTTTAAAGAGAGACTAACTTTACACACTATCCACTGTGTACTGAGCCCAGCAGACCCCACTACAGAGCTCCAATCCCCTCCACACACAGCTGGCCTCCTTAAATTGAGTGGAACACAAAACCAACAAGGTCACGAATGTGGGGAAATTTTTGGGCAAGGGATGGAAGAAAAGAATGGAGATGGAGTGACAAGTTTTCCTTCATATTTTTATATCTGAAGGAGCTATGTGTTGGCAGAGAGCCAAACCAGGAAGCAGGAGTGGGTATTTAGGAGCAATTCTGCATCTAATCAAATCTTGTCCTTGCTATTTCCTGCGGTAAAACACGCTTTATAAAACCTATGAGACAAAATAAAACTAAAATAATCTTTACTGGGACAAAGAAGGTTCCGGGCTATCGTCTTAAATCGATCCGTCAGTGCTCTCCGATCTGCCCCCTTATCTTCCAAAGGCAGCCCAACGGACCCTGTCTGCTTCTGCCCCTCTATTGCACTTTCTTAGCACCAGCCCAAAGTCAGAGAAAAATGTGAACCACTTTCCCGGTTACCCACAGCTTTAATCCTCTGGAAGCAGAGAAGTTTGCTCGCTCGATAGCAGGCGGGACCCTCCTGGCGTCGCTTACCTGGCCGGGGAGGGATCCCAGCGGCGTCCTCGGCGCGACTGAGGGTGTAAGTGCGGTACCCGCGGAGTGGCGCGAACTTGCAGACGCTGCGGCCGCGCGCCGTGCAGTTGAACAGGTAGCAGCGGGGTGCGGGCATAGGTGCGGGCACGCTGGGCCCCCGGGGCAGCTGCACCACTGCCACCGAGCAGCTCGGCTCGGAGCAGCAGGCCGTCACGCACTGCCGCCAACCCCGCACGCTCCCGGGTGCGCGCAGGAAGCTGGCTCCCGCCGCGATGGAATCCTGGGTGCGGATGATGGTATCGGGCACCGCCCGGTAGACCGCCGTACCGCCCGCACCCGGGCAATCCTCCCGCGGGCCGCCCAGTAGCTCCGGCTCTAGCTCCTCGCGAGGCCGTGCCCGCTGTAGCTGCCGGCGAAAGTCCTGAAGCAGCCTATCCACTCCGGACGACGGAGCGGCGGGCTCCCCGGGCCGGCTGCCGGGCAGCCAGAGGCAGAGCAGCAGCAGCCCGCGGAGCGCGCGGTGCCGGAAGCCGGGGCCCGGTCCTCCTCCCCTTGTGGCCATGGCACGAGCGCGGCCTCAGAGCTCGGCGGCCCCGGGGCCTGGCTGCTTCACGGAGGCGGCGAGTGTGCCGGCTTCGAGAGGCATCGCGGGCCGGACTCGGCCGGACTCGGCGCCGCCCTGGCCCTGCTACCAGGCTGCGAGCTTTCGGTGCTTCTATCTTCGCTCCGGCCGCGGAAGCGCACCGGGACGACGAGCGGCCTCTACGTGGATCAGCACCGGCGTGCGGACAGCGGCTGCGACGGGGCGGAGCCTGGCGTGCTGGGGCGGCTCCGGGGCGGGACTTCCGCAGGTCTGTCGGTCTCCGGCGCCCGGTGGGGAGGAGGAGGGGACTCCCCGGAGTTGCCTGGCTGCTCCGCGGCTTGATCACACCCTAAGCAGCGTGGGTGTTTGGGCCCATCAGGCCTCATTCAGCAAGCAGACTCGCGCAAGGCCATAGCTCACAGGGCAGGGCACTCGGGGTTGGAGGGAGGGGAAGAGTCAGAAAATCCATCAGTCTAAAGTTCGGGGCTACTACGGAGAGCGACGGGTACAGCCAGGGGACCACAGACAACTTTGGCAGTCTTTTGGAATCCAACTTCGTTGCATTATTTATTATTAAAGAGATTTGGACTATGGTAGGTAATAAAGGAAACAAAACATTTACATTCAGGTTCTAATTCGCCTTTCAGTTTCGTTTAGAGAACTTAAACACCAGAAGTTTAGCAACAGAAAGCTGAACTTGTGAGGAGGCAAAGGCCGGGCAGTATGGGAAGGAGGGTTGGGCCGATTGATGATCTCCCATCAGTTTACTGGGTGTTGGGATGGATGACACCTGATTTAGTTTGACTGATAGAACACAATACTCTGAAGTGTGCGGCTTCAAGATCAAGATATCATCGTATTCATTTCTAAAATGAATGTTAAGTAAGTCAGTGCCCACGAAGTGCTTAGACACGTGGAGAAGCTCATTATTACTAATTTTGAAGTCACCTTTTGTTTTTAAATGCTTTTATTTATTCTTTGAGAATTCCATACATCTTTACCATATTCTAATACCTTCCCCTACTCCACCCAGATCCGCACTCACCTCCCTCCCTTCTTGTTTCACTTTTAAAACCCAAAAACAACATTAAACCCAGAAATGTGGAATCTGAATTGTGTTGACTAGCTCCTCTTGAACATGGGGCCTCCTCTGGAGTAGGGCTTATATACCCAGTGTCACCAGATTGAAAAAACACTACCCCACCCCCAAGCTATTGTGAACAGCTTCTTGGCCAATGGTGGGACTCTATTATCCACTACCTAGCCTCTGTGCTAAGATCTTCTCTGGCTTCGCCCTGAGCAGATCTTGTGCATGCTGTCACAGCCTCCTCAATGCCCTGTTCTGCCTGAAAAACACTATTTCCTCGTACATGGTGTCTTAGTTAGGTTTTACTGCTGTGAGCAGACACCATGGCCAAGGCAACTCTTACAAGGACAACATTTAATTGGGGCTGGCTTACAGGTTCAGAGGTTCAGTCTATTATCATCAAGGCAGGAGCATGGCAGCATCCAGACAGGTATGGCACTGAAGAAGGAGCTCAGAGTTCTGCATCTTCGTCTGACAGCTACTAGAAGATGACTAGCTCCAATGTGGTTAGGAGGAGGGTCTCATTGCCCACCCCACAGTGACACACTTCCTCCAAAATGGCTGTACCTACTCCAACAAGGCCACACCTTCTAATAGTGCCATTCCCTGGGCCAAGCATATTCAAACCACCACACATGGTGTCTTGCTCATTATGTAGCACAGTGGTTTTGAACTCATGAACCACTTGCCTTCTTCTCCTGAGTGCTAAGATCGCAGGCTTGCACCACCTCCCTTCTCATCTCATTTCTTAATTTTACAGATGAAAAACCAGCCATACTCACTCTTGTGCCAGCCTAAGCTGGTAAACCCTCCACCTGCTGCTGTCTCTGCTCTGGCCTCCCTTCCTGAAGCCAAAGTCTCTGCTGTTGGTTTTCCTTTTTCCTTGTGCTCTCATCTTTCTCTAGGTTTCCCTCTCACCTCTATCCTGGAGATGTAATATAGTTATGGCCTATCATCTCCCCCACCCTATGCCCATCTTCTCCCGCCTTGTAAGCCACTTTCTCAACTTAGCCTTTCCCTGTCCTCAACTGCCTGCTTAATCTTTTCCTCTATCAAAACTCTTGTCATTTACACAAATACAAGATCCTCAAATCTCTCATATCACACTCCATTCTACACTGTCAAAAGTCTCTTATTTCCACTTCCCTTCAACATAGTTTCATTTTTCCACTCTTCTCTCTCCCTTCTTGGACTACACATACCTAATACACACACACACACACACACACACATAATTCAAAGTTAAACCTAAATTAAACATACTAGATAGGTGGTCCTCAAACTCTTCAGAGATCTGCTAAATATGACATTTAAAGTGTTTCATAATTATAGAGACATCGAAGGGTTTTCTAGTTAACCTGAGCATGGTAAGCGTGGCTCTGGCAGGCCTTGCCCTTCCCCCATCCCCTCTGCCTTGCTAAACTGTTAGATTACATTCCTAAAGCTAGCCACCAAGGTCTGGTCCCTCATTTGGCCACTTGCTCCTTCTGAGGCTGCCTACCAAGGTCCAGCTATCAAAGTATTGAAGTCCAGCAATCAGAAGCCCTCTTTTTGGCTCACCTAATTAACGTGCCCAATTAAAATTAGCCAACTCATCCTAACACAGGGATTTCCCTTTTCTGTTTACAAATTGCTATAGTAGGTATATACTATATTGCTTATAGTAGGTATCTTTCTCCTTTCTGTCCTAAGGCAGTCCTTGGTCCCTCTGGGCCCAACTCCCCTCCCCCACTTGTTCCTTTCTCTTCCTGCTCATCTGTTTCCTGTCTTTGTCTCTTCTTCCCTGCCCTTTGTCCCACAGGGACAAATACATCTTTTTTATTTTGAGGTGTCTTGTGCCTTTTTCTAGGTCCTTTCAGACATATTTATGCCTAACACAGACCCTGTGGTCTCCGAAGAGGACAGGTAGGACACAATGATGACAGTGACTCCACCTCGATTGTGGTAACACTGACCTCTGGGAAAGCTGCCCAGACCTCATTGACTGCCAGGACTCTGCTCCAATTGTAGACACTTTTGGGTCAATTTCCCTGCTCTGCCTAGTCAGAATGTTGTCAATTTTCCCAAGTACAAAAACAAAAAAAATCTCTAAGATCTGAATCTGACAACCCAAGGCCACTGCCCTGTATGACAGCCAAAGCCTACCATTACTGCCCAGCCATCAAGACCATGGGAGCCTGGAGCTATTGTCTAGGTAATGAAAAGTCTCTGCCATTTTAACTGATACAGAGACCATTAAGATTATACCTCCTCCTAGAATCCATCCTCAGATCTCTGATGATAGTGACTGACCAACCTAAACACACACTGGTCACTCTCCCCCACACACCTCTTTCCCTCACCCACAGTCAGAATACACATCCAGTACCCCAAACCCCTCCACACTTCACCATTAACTTGCTTGTTGGGGGTTGGTCTGGTGCTATGTATACAAATCCTAAATTCTGAACCCCAAGACCTGGTTGTTTCCAGCAAGTGATCCTCAGGTGCATTATCCTTTGTTGTGTAAACATTGTTCCCCAAAGCATCCTGAATCCCCCCACCTGTCTGTTCCTGAGGGTGGGACCTCTCCCCCTCTCCCTGGTCTTCTTCCCCTTTCCCTGGCCTTGGGACTCCCCTTCCCCAAGTACCAGGACCAAGTAAAAGTTTCAAATGTACAGCCAAGATAAAAAAATTTCCTGTAAACTCCTTACCTTTACCTTCAGTATTTAGTTTATCTGTCCTAGCAGATTTCACATCAACTAAAAACTGCTCCAGCAACTTGCCAGCCTCAGATGTTCCCTCAGAATCTACATCCTAGATAGCTCCAAGCTCCAAAGCAACTAGCCTTGTAGGGCAGTGGGCGTGGGGGAATAAAGGGAGTGGGAGAAAACCTGGGTCCTGTCAGAGTTCCAGTGTTCTGGGCAGGCGGATGCAGAGGACTGCCACACGCTTTCCACGTGGCCCCGGGTGGGTGTCTGGCTGTGGGAAGCCATGGAGCCCAGACCATCGGGGGGTGAACAGGGGGCAGTCCGAGGTCTCTGGGCCTCACAGAGGCCAGAAATAACAGGTTCTCAGTCTCAGCCATCCCAGATGTTTGAGCTGAGAACAAAATGGAGGCCCCGGGGGGCAGCTCTGTCATCCCTGGGCTGAAGAGAGGAGAGGGCAGGGAGAGAGGAGGTGCTGGGTGGTTCTCACATGGGCAAGAGTCCTTGGTCGGGTCTGTGGCTAGAGCACAGAAAGGCCTTCTGGAGGGAGGTTAAACACGGCTCTTTAGGGGAAAGCCTATCCCATTGTTCAAGTATGGAGGGCCTTGATAAGCAGAGACGATCTATGGTTTTAGAGCTTTATTGTAGAAAGGCAGGGAGAAAGAGAGATGGTAGAGAGAGGGAGAGAGGTTGGCCATGGCCACGTAGAGAGAG